>NW_027646327.1:0-96052 GCF_951394435.1 Stenella coeruleoalba
CGGGGAAGGGTTAGGGTTAGGGTTCGGGCTACGGTTAGGGTTAGGGGACGGGAACGGTTTAGGGTCCAGGTGAGGGTACGGCAACGCTTTAGGGGGAGCGTGCGTGTGAGGGCGCGGGTTAGTGTTAGCGTACGGGTTAGGATTAGGGGACGGGTGAGGGTCAGGCTTCGGGGAAGGGTTAGGGTTAGGGTTCGGGCTAGGGTTAGGGTTAGGGGACGGGGACGGTTTAGGGTCCAGGTGAGGGTACGGCAACGCTTTAGGGGGAGCGTGCGTGTGAGGGCGCGGGTTAGTGTTAGCGTACGGGTTAGGATTAGGGGACGGGTGAGGGTCAGGCTTCGGGGAAGGTTTAGGGTTAGGGTTCGGGCTAGGATTAGGGGACGGGGGCGGTTTAGGGTCCAGGTGAGGGTACGGCAACGCTTTAGTGGGAGCGTGCGTGTGAGGGCGCGGGTTAGTGTTAGCGTACGGCTTAGGATTAGGGGACGGGTGCGGGTCAGGGTTCGGGGAAGGGTTAGGTTTAGGGTTCAGGCTAGGGTTAGGGTTAGGGGACGGGGATGGTTTAGGGTCCAGGTGAGGGTACGGCAACGTTTTAGGGGGAGCGTGCATGTGAGGGGGCGGGTTAGTGTTAGTGTACGGGTTAGGATTAAGGGACGGGTGAGGGTCAGGCTTCGGGGAAGGGTTAGGGTTAGGGTTCGGGCTAGGGTTAGTGTTAGGGGACGGGGACGGTTTAGGGTCCAGGTGAGGGTACGGCAACGCTTTAGGGGGAGCGTGCGTGTGAGGGCGCGTGTTAGTGTTACCGTACGGGTTAGGATTAGGGGACGGGTGAGGGTCAGGCTTCGGGGAAGGGTTAGGGTTAGGGTTCGGGCTAGGGTTAGGGTTAGGGGACGGGAACGGTTTAGGGTCCAGGTGAGGGTACGGCAACGCTTTAGGGGGAGCGTGCGTGTGAGGGCGCGGGTTAGTGTTAGCGTACGGGTTAGGATTAGGGGACGGGTGAGGGTCAGGCTTCGGGGAAGGGTTAGGGTTAGGGTTCGGGCTAGGGTTAGGGTTAGGGGACGGGGACGGTTTAGGGTCCAGGTGAGGGTACGGCAACGCTTTAGGGGGAGCGTGCGTGTGAGGGCGCGGGTTAGTGTTAGCGTACGGGTTAGGATTAGGGGACGGGTGAGGGTCAGGCTTCGGGGAAGGTTTAGGGTTAGGGTTCGGGCTAGGATTAGGGGACGGGGGCGGTTTAGGGTCCAGGTGAGGGTACGGCAACACTTTAGGGGGAGCGTGCGTGTGAGGGCGCGGGTTAGTGTTAGCGTACGGGTTAGGATTAGGGGACGGGTGAGGGTCAGGCTTCGGGGAAGGATTAGGGATAGGGTTCGGGCTAGGGTTAGGGTTAGGGGACGGGGACGGTTTAGGGTCCAGGTGAGGGTACGGCAATGCTTTAGGGGGAGCGTGTGTGTGAGGGCGTGGGTTAGTGTTAGCGTACGGGTTAGGATTAGGGGACGGGTGAGGGTCAGGCTTCAGGGAAGGGTTAGGGTTAGGGGTTCGGGCTAGAGTTAGTGTTAGGGGACGGGGACGGTTTAGGGTCCAGGTGAGGGTACGGCAACGCTTTAGGGGGAGCGTGCGTGTGAGGGCGCGGGTTAGTGTTAGCATACGGGTTAGGATTAGGGGACGGGTGAGGGTCAGGCTTCGGGGAAGGGTTAGGGTTAGGGTTCGGGCTAGGGTTAGGGTTAGGGGACGGGGACGGTTTAGGGTCCAGGTGAGGGTACGGCAACGCTTTAGGGTGAGCGTGCGTGTGAGGGCGCGGGTTAGTGTTAGCGTACGGGTTAGGATTAGGTGACGGGTGAGGGTCAGGCTTCGGGGAAGGTTTAGGGTTCGGGTTCGGGCTAGGGTTAGGGTTAGGGGACGGGGACGGTTTACGGTCCAGGTGAGGGTACGGCAATGCTTTAGGGGGAGCGTGCGTGTGAGGGTGCGGGTTAGTGTTAGCGTACGGGTTAGGATTAGGGGACGGGTGAGGGTCAGGCTTTCGGGGAAGGGTTACGGTTAGGGTTCGGGCTAGGGTTAGGGATAGGGGGCGGGGACGGTTTAGGGTCCAGGTGAGGGTACGGTAATGCTTTAGGGGGAGCGTGCGTGTGAGGGCGCGGGTTAGTGTTAGCGTACGGGTTAGAATTAGGGGACGGGTGAGGGTCAGGCTTCGGGCAAGGGTTAGGGTTCGGGTTCGGGCTAGGGTTAGGGTTAGGGGACGGGGACGGTTTAGGGTCCAGGTGAGGGTACGGCAACGCTTTAGGGGGAGCGTGCGTGTGAGGGCGCGGGTTAGTGTTAGCGTACGGGTTAGGATTAGGGGACGGGTGAGGGTCAGGCTTCGGGGAAGGGTTAGGGTTAGGGTTCGGGCTAGGGTTAGGGTTAGGGGACGGGGACGATTTAGGGTCCAGGTGAGGGTACGGCAACGCTTTAGGGGGAGCGTGCGTGTGAGGGCGCGGGTTAGTGTTAGCGTACGGCTTAGGATTAGGGGACGGGTGACGGTCAGGCTTTGGGGAAGGGTTAGGATTAGGGTTCGGGATAGGGTTAGGGTTAGTGGACGGGGACGGTTTAGGGTCCACGTGAGGGTACGGCAACGCTTTAGGGGGAGCGTGCGTGTGAGGGCGCGTGTTAGTGTTAGCGTACGGGTTAGGATTAGGGGACAGGTGAGGGTCAGGCTTCGGGGAAGGGTTAGGGTTAGGGTTCGGGCTAGGGTTAAGGTTAGGGGACGGGGACGGTTTAGGGTCCAGGTGAGGGTACGGCAACGCTTTAGGGGGAGCGTGGGTGTGAGGGCGCGGGTTAGTGTTAGTGTACGGTTTAGGATTAGTGGATGGGTGAGCGTCAGGCTTCGGGGAAGGGTTAGGGTTAGGGTTCGGGCTAGGGTTAGGGTTAGGGGACGTGGACGGTTTAGGGTCCAGGTGAGGGTACGGCAACGCTTTAGGGGGAGCGTGCGTGTGAGGGCGTGGGTTAGTGTTAGCGTACGGGTTAGGATTAGGGGACGGGTGATGGTCAGGCTTCGGGGAAGGGTTAGGATTAGGGTTCGGTCTAGGGTTAGGGTTAGGGGATGGGGACGGTTTAGGGTCCAGGTGAGGGTACGGCAACGCTTTAAGGGGAGAGTTCGTGTGAGGGCGCGGGTTAGTGTTAGCTTACGGGTTAGGATTAGGGGACGGGTGAGGGTCAGGCTTCGGGGAAATGTTAGGGCTAGGGTTCGGGCTAGGGTTAGGGTTACGGGACAGTGACGGTTTAGGGTCCAGGTGAGGGTACAGCAACGCTTTAGGGGGATCGTGCGTGTGAGGGCGCGGGTTAGTGTTAGTGTACGGGTTAGGATTAGGGGACGGGTGAGGGTCAGGCTTCGGGGAAGGGTTAGGGTTAGGGTTCGGGCTAGGGTTAGGGTTAGGGGACGGGGACGGTTTAGGGTCCAGGTGAGGGTACGGCAATGCTTTAGGGGGAGCGTGCATGTGAGGGCGCGGGTTAGTGTTAGCGTACGGGTTAGGATTAGGGGACGGGTGAGGGTCAGGCTTCGGGGAAGGGTTAGGGTTAGGGTTCGGGCTAGGGTTAGGGTTAGGGGATGGGGACGGTTTAGGGTCCAGGTGAGAGTACGGCAACGCTTTAAGGGGAGCGTGCGTGTGAGGGCGAGGGTTAGTGTTAGCGTACGGGTTAGGATTAGGGGACGGGTGAGTGTCAGGCTTCGGTGAAGGGTTAGGGTTAGGGTTCGGGCTAGGGTTAGGGTTAGGGGACGGGGACGGTTTAGAGTCCAGGTGAGGGTACGGCAAAGCTTTAGGGGGAGCGTGCGTGTGAGGGCGTGGGTTAGTGTTAGCGTACGGGTTAGGATTAGGGGACGGGTGAGGGTCAGGCTTCGGGGAAGGGTTAGGGTTAGGGTTCGGGCTAGGGTTAGGGTTAGGGGACGGGGACGGCTTAGGTTCCTGGTGAGGGTACGGCAACGCTTTAGGGGGAGTGTGCGTGTGAGGGCGCGGGTTAGTGTTAGCGTACAGGTTAGGATTAGGGGACGGGTGAGGGTCAGGCTTCGGGGAAGGGTTAGGGTTAGGGTTCGGGCTAGGGATAGGGTTAGGGGACGGGGACGGTTTAGGGTCCAGGTGAGGGTACGGCAAAGCTTTAGGGGGAGCGTGCGTGTGAGGGCGTGGGTTAGTGTTAGCGTACGGGTTAGGATTAGGGGACGGGTGAGGGTCAGGCTTCGGGGAAGGGTTAGGGTTAGGGTTCGGGCTAGGGTTAGGGTTAGGGGACGGGGACGGTTTAGGGTCCAGGTGAGGGTACGGCAACGCTTTAGGGGGAGCGTGCGTGTGAGGGCGCGGGGTAGTGTTAGCGTACGGATTAGGAGTAGGGGACGGGTGAGGGTCAGACTTCGGGGAAGTGTTAGGGTTAGGGTTCGGGCTAGGGTTAGGGTAAGGGGACGGGGACGGTTTAGGGTCCAGGTGAGGGTATGGCAACGCTTTAGGGGGAGCGTGCATGTGAGGGCGTGGGTTAGTGTTAGCGTACGGGTTAGGAATAGGGGACGGGTGAGTGTCAGGCTTCGGGGAAGTGTTAGGGTTAGGGTTAGGGCTAGGGTTAGGTTTAGGGGACGGGGACGGTTTAGGGTCCAGGTGAGGGTACGGCAACGCTTTAGGGGGAGCATGCGTGTGAGGGCGCGGGTTAGTGTTAGCGTACGTGTTAGCATTAGGGGACGGGTGACGGTCAGGCTTTGGGGAAGGGTTAGGGTTAGGGTTCGGGCTAGGGTTAGGGTTAGGGGACGGGGACGGTTTAGGGTCCAGGTGAGGGTACGGCAACGCTTTAGGGGGAGCGTGCGTGTGAGGGCGCGGGTTAGTGTTAGCGTACGGGTTAGGATTAGGGGACGGTTGAGGGTCATGCTTCGGGGAAGGGTTAGGGTTAGGGTTCGGGCTAGGGTTAGAGTTAGGTGACGGGGACGGTTTAGGGTCCAGGTGAGGGTACGGCAACGCTTTAGTGGGAGCGTGCGTGTGAGGGCGCGGGGTAGTGTTACCGTACGGGTTAGGATTATGGGACGGGTGAGGGTCACGCTTCGGGGAAGGGTTAGGGTTAGGGTTCGGGCTAGGGTTAGGGTAAGGGGACGGGGACGGTTTAGGGTCCAGGTGAGGGTACGGCAACGCTTTAGGGGGAGCGTGCGTGTGAGGGCGCGGGTTAGTGTTAGCGTACGGGTTAGGATTAGAGGACGGGTGACGGTCAGGCTTTTGGGAAGTGTTAGGGTTAGGGTTCGGGCTAGGGTTAGGGTTAGGGGACGGGGACGGTTTAGGGTCCAGGTGAGGGTACGGCAACGCTTTAGGGGGAGCGTGCGTGTGAGGGCGCGGGTTAGTGTTAGCGTACGGGTTAGGATTACGGGACGGGTGAGGGTCAGGCTTCGGGGAAGGGTTAGGGTTAGGGTTCGGGCTAGGGTTAGGGTTAGGGGACGGGGACGGTTTAGGGTCCAGGTGAGGGTACGGCAACGCTTTAGGGGGAGCGTGCATGTGAGGGCGTGGGTTAGTGTTAGCGTACGGGTTAGGATTATGGGACGGGTGAGGGTCAGGCTTCGGGGAAGGGTTAGGTTTAGGGTTCGGGCTAGGGTTAGGGTTACGGGACAGGGATGGTTTAGGGTCCAGGTGAGGGTACGGCAACGCTTTAGGGGGAGTGTGTGTGTGAGGGCGCGGGTTAGTGTTAGCATACGGGTTAGGAGTAGGGGACGGTTGAGGGTCAGGCTTCGGGGAAGGGTTAGGGTTAGGGTTCGGGCTAGGGTTAGGGTTAGGGGACGGGGACGGTTTAGGGTCCAGGTGAGGGTACGGCAACGCTTTAGGGGGAGCGTGCGTGTGAGGGCGCGGGTTAGTGTTAGCGTACGGGTTAGGATTAGGGGACGGGTGAGGGTGAGGCTTCGGGGAAGGATTAGGGTTAGGGTTCGGGCTAGGGTTAGGGTTAGGGGACGGAGACGGTTTAGGGTCCAGGTGAGGGTACGGCAGCGTTTTAGGGGGAGCGTGCGTGTGAGGGCGCGGGTTAGTGTTAGCGTACGGGTTAGGATTAGGGGACGGGTGAGGGTGAGGCTTCGGGGAAGGGTTAGGGTTAGGGTTCGGGCTAGGGTTAGGGTTAGGGGACGGGGACGGTTTAGAGTCCAGGTGAGGGTACGGCAAAGCTTTAGGGGGAGCGTGCGTGTGAGGGCGCGGGTTAGTGTTAGCGTACGGGTTAGGATTGGGGACGGGTGAGGGTCAGGCTTCGGGGAAGGGTTAGGGTTAGGGTTCGGGCTAGGGTTAGGTTTAGGGGACGGGGACGGTTTATGGTCCAGGTGAGGGTATGGCAACGCTTTAGGGGGAGCGTGCGTGTGAGGGCGCGGGTTAGTGTTAGCGTACGGGTTAGGATTAGGGGACGGGTGAGGGTCAGGCTTCGGGGAAGGGTTAGGTTTAGGGTTCGGGCTAGGGTTAGGGTTACGGGACAGGGATGGTTTAGGGTCCAGGTGAGGGTACGGCAACGCTTTAGGGGGAGTGTGTGTGTGAGGGCGTGGGTTAGTGTTAGCATACGGGTTAGGAGTAGGGGACGGTTGAGGGTCAGGCTTCGAGGAAGGGTTAGGGTTAGGGTTCGGGCTAGGGTTAGGGTTAGGGGACGGGGACGGTTTAGGGTCCAGGTGAGGGTACGGCAACGCTTTAGGGGGAGCGTGCGTGTGAGGGCGCGGGTTAGTGTTAGCGTACGGGTTAGGATTAGGGGACGGGTGAGGGTGAGGCTTCGGGGAAGGGTTAGGGTTAGGGTTCGGGCTAGGGTTAGGGTTAGGGGACGGAGACGGTTTAGGGTCCAGGTGAGGGTACGGCAGCGTTTTAGGGGGAGCGTGCGTGTGAGGGCGCGGGTTAGTGTTAGCGTACGGGTTAGGATTAGGGGACGGGTGAGGGTGAGGCTTCGGGGAAGGGTTAGGGTTAGGGTTCGGGCTAGGGTTAGGGTTAGGGGACGTGGACGGTTTAGGGTCCAGGTGAGGGTACGGCAACGCTTTAGGGGGAGCGTGCGTGTGAGGGCGTGGGTTAGTGTTAGCGTACGGGTTAGGATTAGGGGACGGGTGATGGTCAGGCTTCGGGGAAGGGTTAGGATTAGGGTTCGGTCTAGGGTTAGGGTTAGGGGATGGGGACGGTTTAGGGTCCAGGTGAGGGTACGGCAACGCTTTAAGGGGAGAGTGCGTGTGAGGGCGCGGGTTAGTGTTAGCTTACGGGTTAGGATTAGGGGACGGGTGAGGGTCAGGCTTCGGGGAAATGTTAGGGCTAGGGTTCGGGCTAGGGTTAGGGTTACGGGACAGTGACGGTTTAGGGTCCAGGTGAGGGTACAGCAACGCTTTAGGGGGATCGTGCGTGTGAGGGCGCGGGTTAGTGTTAGTGTACGGGTTAGGATTAGGGGACGGGTGAGGGTCAGGCTTCGGGGAAGGGTTAGGGTTAGGGTTCGGGCTAGGGTTAGGGTTAGGGGACGGGGACGGTTTAGGGTCCAGGTGAGGGTACGGCAACGCTTTAGGGGGAGCGTGCATGTGAGGGCGCGGGTTAGTGTTAGCGTACGGGTTAGGATTAGGGGACGGGTGAGGGTCAGGCTTCGGGGAAGGGTTAGGGTTAGGGTTCGGGCTAGGGTTAGGGTTAGGGGATGGGGACGGTTTAGGGTCCAGGTGAGAGTACGGCAACGCTTTAAGGGGAGCGTGCGTGTGAGGGCGAGGGTTAGTGTTAGCGTACGGGTTAGGATTAGGGGACGGGTGAGTGTCAGGCTTCGGTGAAGGGTTAGGGTTAGGGTTCGGGCTAGGGTTAGGGTTAGGGGACGGGGACGGTTTAGAGTCCAGGTGAGGGTACGGCAAAGCTTTAGGGGGAGCGTGCGTGTGAGGGCGTGGGTTAGTGTTAGCGTACGGGTTAGGATTAGGGGACGGGTGAGGGTCAGGCTTCGGGGAAGGGTTAGGGTTAGGGTTCGGGCTAGGGTTAGGGTTAGGGGACGGGGACGGCTTAGGTTCCAGGTGAGGGTACGGCAACGCTTTAGGGGGAGTGTGCGTGTGAGGGCGCGGGTTAGTGTTAGCGTACAGGTTAGGATTAGGGGACGGGTGAGGGTCAGGCTTCGGGGAAGGGTTAGGGTTAGGGTTCGGGCTAGGGATAGGGTTAGGGGACGGGGACGGTTTAGGGTCCAGGTGAGGGTACGGCAAAGCTTTAGGGGGAGCGTGCGTGTGAGGGCGCGGGTTAGTGTTAGCGTACGGGTTAGGATTGGGGACGGGTGAGGGTCAGGCTTCGGGGAAGGGTTAGGGTTAGGGTTCGGGCTAGGGTTAGGTTTAGGGGACGGGGACGGTTTATGGTCCAGGTGAGGGTATGGCAACGCTTTAGGGGGAGCGTGCGTGTGAGGGCGCGGGTTAGTGTTAGCGTACGGGTTAGGATTAGGGGACGGGTGAGGGTCAGGCTTCGGGGAAGGGTTAGGTTTAGGGTTCGGGCTAGGGTTAGGGTTACGGGACAGGGATGGTTTAGGGTCCAGGTGAGGGTACGGCAACGCTTTAGGGGGAGTGTGTGTGTGAGGGCGTGGGTTAGTGTTAGCATACGGGTTAGGAGTAGGGGACGGTTGAGGGTCAGGCTTCGAGGAAGGGTTAGGGTTAGGGTTCGGGCTAGGGTTAGGGTTAGGGGACGGGGACGGTTTAGGGTCCAGGTGAGGGTACGGCAACGCTTTAGGGGGAGCGTGCGTGTGAGGGCGCGGGTTAGTGTTAGCGTACGGGTTAGGATTAGGGGACGGGTGAGGGTGAGGCTTCGGGGAAGGGTTAGGGTTAGGGTTCGGGCTAGGGTTAGGGTTAGGGGACGGAGACGGTTTAGGGTCCAGGTGAGGGTACGGCAGCGTTTTAGGGGGAGCGTGCGTGTGAGGGCGCGGGTTAGTGTTAGCGTACGGGTTAGGATTAGGGGACGGGTGAGGGTGAGGCTTCGGGGAAGGGTTAGGGTTAGGGTTCGGGCTAGGGTTAGGGTTAGGGGACGTGGACGGTTTAGGGTCCAGGTGAGGGTACGGCAACGCTTTAGGGGGAGCGTGCGTGTGAGGGCGTGGGTTAGTGTTAGCGTACGGGTTAGGATTAGGGGACGGGTGATGGTCAGGCTTCGGGGAAGGGTTAGGATTAGGGTTCGGTCTAGGGTTAGGGTTAGGGGATGGGGACGGTTTAGGGTCCAGGTGAGGGTACGGCAACGCTTTAAGGGGAGAGTGCGTGTGAGGGCGCGGGTTAGTGTTAGCTTACGGGTTAGGATTAGGGGACGGGTGAGGGTCAGGCTTCGGGGAAATGTTAGGGCTAGGGTTCGGGCTAGGGTTAGGGTTACGGGACAGTGACGGTTTAGGGTCCAGGTGAGGGTACAGCAACGCTTTAGGGGGATCGTGCGTGTGAGGGCGCGGGTTAGTGTTAGTGTACGGGTTAGGATTAGGGGACGGGTGAGGGTCAGGCTTCGGGGAAGGGTTAGGGTTAGGGTTCGGGCTAGGGTTAGGGTTAGGGGACGGGGACGGTTTAGGGTCCAGGTGAGGGTACGGCAACGCTTTAGGGGGAGCGTGCATGTGAGGGCGCGGGTTAGTGTTAGCGTACGGGTTAGGATTAGGGGACGGGTGAGGGTCAGGCTTCGGGGAAGGGTTAGGGTTAGGGTTCGGGCTAGGGTTAGGGTTAGGGGATGGGGACGGTTTAGGGTCCAGGTGAGAGTACGGCAACGCTTTAAGGGGAGCGTGCGTGTGAGGGCGAGGGTTAGTGTTAGCGTACGGGTTAGGATTAGGGGACGGGTGAGTGTCAGGCTTCGGTGAAGGGTTAGGGTTAGGGTTCGGGCTAGGGTTAGGGTTAGGGGACGGGGACGGTTTAGAGTCCAGGTGAGGGTACGGCAAAGCTTTAGGGGGAGCGTGCGTGTGAGGGCGTGGGTTAGTGTTAGCGTACGGGTTAGGATTAGGGGACGGGTGAGGGTCAGGCTTCGGGGAAGGGTTAGGGTTAGGGTTCGGGCTAGGGTTAGGGTTAGGGGACGGGGACGGCTTAGGTTCCAGGTGAGGGTACGGCAACGCTTTAGGGGGAGTGTGCGTGTGAGGGCGCGGGTTAGTGTTAGCGTACAGGTTAGGATTAGGGGACGGGTGAGGGTCAGGCTTCGGGGAAGGGTTAGGGTTAGGGTTCGGGCTAGGGATAGGGTTAGGGGACGGGGACGGTTTAGGGTCCAGGTGAGGGTACGGCAAAGCTTTAGGGGGAGCGTGCGTGTGAGGGCGTGGGTTAGTGTTAGCGTACGGGTTAGGATTAGGGGACGGGTGAGGGTCAGGCTTCGGGGAAGGGTTAGGGTTAGGGTTCGGGCTAGGGTTAGGGTTAGGGGACGGGGACGGTTTAGGGTCCAGGTGAGGGTACGGCAACGCTTTAGGGGGAGCGTGCGTGTGAGGGCGCGGGGTAGTGTTAGCGTACGGATTAGGAGTAGGGGACGGGTGAGGGTCAGACTTCGGGGAAGTGTTAGGGTTAGGGTTAGGGCTAGGGTTAGGGTAAGGGGACGGGGACGGTTTAGGGTCCAGGTGAGGGTATGGCAACGCTTTAGGGGGAGCGTGCATGTGAGGGCGTGGGTTAGTGTTAGCGTACGGGTTAGGAATAGGGGACGGGTGAGTGTCAGGCTTCGGGGAAGTGTTAGGGTTAGGGTTAGGGCTAGGGTTAGGTTTAGGGGACGGGGACGGTTTAGGGTCCAGGTGAGGGTACGGCAACGCTTTAGGGGGAGCATGCGTGTGAGGGCGCGGGTTAGTGTTAGCGTACGTGTTAGCATTAGGGGACGGGTGACGGTCAGGCTTTGGGGAAGGGTTAGGGTTAGGGTTCGGGCTAGGGTTAGGGTTAGGGGACGGGGACGGTTTAGGGTCCAGGTGAGGGTACGGCAACGCTTTAGGGGGAGCGTGCGTGTGAGGGCGCGGGTTAGTGTTAGCGTACGGGTTAGGATTAGGGGACGGTTGAGGGTCATGCTTCGGGGAAGGGTTAGGGTTAGGGTTCGGGCTAGGGTTAGAGTTAGGTGACGGGGACGGTTTAGGGTCCAGGTGAGGGTACGGCAACGCTTTAGTGGGAGCGTGCGTGTGAGGGCGCGGGGTAGTGTTAGCGTACGGGTTAGGATTATGGGACGGGTGAGGGTCACGCTTCGGGGAAGGGTTAGGGTTAGGGTTCGGGCTAGGGTTAGGGTAAGGGGACGGGGACGGTTTAGGGTCCAGGTGAGGGTACGGCAACGCTTTAGGGGGAGCGTGCGTGTGAGGGCGCGGGTTAGTGTTAGCGTACGGGTTAGGATTAGAGGACGGGTGACGGTCAGGCTTTTGGGAAGTGTTAGGGTTAGGGTTCGGGCTAGGGTTAGGGTTAGGGGACGGGGACGGTTTAGGGTCCAGGTGAGGGTACGGCAACGCTTTAGGGGGAGCGTGCGTGTGAGGGCGCGGGTTAGTGTTAGCGTACGGGTTAGGATTACGGGACGGGTGAGGGTCAGGCTTCGGGGAAGGGTTAGGGTTAGGGTTCGGGCTAGGGTTAGGGTTAGGGGACGGGGACGGTTTAGGGTCCAGGTGAGGGTACGGCAACGCTTTAGGGGGAGCGTGCATGTGAGGGCGTGGGTTAGTGTTAGCGTACGGGTTAGGATTATGGGACGGGTGAGGGTCAGGCTTCGGGGAAGGGTTAGGTTTAGGGTTCGGGCTAGCGTTAGGGTTACGGGACAGGGATGGTTTAGGGTCCAGGTGAGGGTACGGCAACGCTTTAGGGGGAGTGTGTGTGTGAGGGCGCGGGTTAGTGTTAGCATACGGGTTAGGAGTAGGGGACGGTTGAGGGTCAGGCTTCGGGGAAGGGTTAGGGTTAGGGTTCGGGCTAGGGTTAGGGTTAGGGGACGGGGACGGTTTAGGGTCCAGGTGAGGGTACGGCAACGCTTTAGGGGGAGCGTGCGTGTGAGGGCGCGGGTTAGTGTTAGCGTACGGGTTAGGATTAGGGGACGGGTGAGGGTGAGGCTTCGGGGAAGGATTAGGGTTAGGGTTCGGGCTAGGGTTAGGGTTAGGGGACGGAGACGGTTTAGGGTCCAGGTGAGGGTACGGCAGCGTTTTAGGGGGAGCGTGCGTGTGAGGGCGCGGGTTAGTGTTAGCGTACGGGTTAGGATTAGGGGACGGGTGAGGGTGAGGCTTCGGGGAAGGGTTAGGGTTAGGGTTCGGGCTAGGGTTAGGGTTAGGGGACGGGGACGGTTTAGAGTCCAGGTGAGGGTACGGCAAAGCTTTAGGGGGAGCGTGCGTGTGAGGGCGCGGGTTAGTGTTAGCGTACGGGTTAGGATTGGGGACGGGTGAGGGTCAGGCTTCGGGGAAGGGTTAGGGTTAGGGTTCGGGCTAGGGTTAGGTTTAGGGGACGGGGACGGTTTATGGTCCAGGTGAGGGTATGGCAACGCTTTAGGGGGAGCGTGCGTGTGAGGGCGCGGGTTAGTGTTAGCGTACGGGTTAGGATTAGGGGACGGGTGAGGGTCAGGCTTCGGGGAAGGGTTAGGTTTAGGGTTCGGGCTAGGGTTAGGGTTACTGGACAGGGATGGTTTAGGGTCCAGGTGAGGGTACGGCAACGCTTTAGGGGGAGTGTGTGTGTGAGGGCGTGGGTTAGTGTTAGCATACGGGTTAGGAGTAGGGGACGGTTGAGGGTCAGGCTTCGAGGAAGGGTTAGGGTTAGGGTTCGGGCTAGGGTTAGGGTTAGGGGACGGGGACGGTTTAGGGTCCAGGTGAGGGTACGGCAACGCTTTAGGGGGAGCGTGCGTGTGAGGGCGCGGGTTAGTGTTAGCGTACGGGTTAGGATTAGGGGACGGGTGAGGGTGAGGCTTCGGGGAAGGGTTAGGGTTAGGGTTCGGGCTAGGGTTAGGGTTAGGGGACGGAGACGGTTTAGGGTCCAGGTGAGGGTACGGCAGCGTTTTAGGGGGAGCGTGCGTGTGAGGGCGCGGGTTAGTGTTAGCGTACGGGTTAGGATTAGGGGACGGGTGAGGGTGAGGCTTCGGGGAAGGGTTAGGGTTAGGGTTCGGGCTAGGGTTAGGGTTAGGGGACGGGGACGGTTTAGAGTCCAGGTGAGGGTACGGCAAAGCTTTAGGGGGAGCGTGCGTGTGAGGGCGCGGGTTAGTGTTAGCGTACGGGTTAGGATTGGGGACGGGTGAGGGTCAGGCTTCGGGGAAGGGTTAGGGTTAGGGTTCGGGCTAGGGTTAGGTTTAGGGGACGGGGATGGTTTATGGTCCAGGTGAGGGTATGGCAACGCTTTAGGGGGAGCGTGCGTGTGAGGGCACGGGTTAATGTTAGCGTACGGGTTAGGAGTAGGGGACGGGTGAGGGTCAGGCTTCGGGGAAGGGTTAGGGTTAGGGTTCGGGCTAGGGTTAGGGTTAGGGGACGGGGACGGTTTAGGGTCCAGGTGAGGGTACGGCAACGCTTTAGGGGGAGCGTGCGTGTGAGGGCGCGGGTTAGTGTTAGCGTACGGGTTAGGATTAGGGGACGGGTGAGGGTCAGGCTTCGGGGAAGGGTTAGGGTTAGGGTTCGGGCTAGGGTTAGGGTTAGGGGACGGGGACGGTTTAGGGTCCAGGTGAGGGTACGGCAACGCTTTAGAGGGAGCGTGCGTGTGAGGGCGCGGGTTAGTGTTAGCGTACGGGTTAGGATTAGGGGACGGGTGAGGGTCAGGCTTCGGGGAAGGGTTAGGGTTAAGGTTCGGGCTAGGGTTAGGGTTAGGGGACGGGGACGGTTTAGGGTCCAGGTGAGGGTACGGCAACGCTTTAGGTGGAGCGTGCGTGTGAGGGTGTGGGTTAGTGTTAGCGTACGGGTTAGGATTAGGGGACGGGTGAGGGTCAGGCTTCGGGGAAAGGTTAGGGTTAGGGTTCGGGCTAGGGTTAGGTTTAGTGGACGGGGACGGTTTAGGGTCCAGGTGAGGGTACGGCAACGCTTTAGGGGGAGCGTGCGTGGAAGGGCGCGGGTTAGTGTTAGCGAACGGGTTAGGATTAGGGGACGGGTGAGGGTCAGGCTTCGGGGAAGGGTTAGGTTTAGGGTTCGGGCTAGGGTTAGGGTTAGGGGACGGGGACGGTTTAGGGTCCAGGTGAGGGTACGGCAACGCTTTAGGGGGAGCGTGCGTGTGAGGGCGCGGGTTAGTGTTAGCGTACGGGTTAGGATTAGGGGACGGGTGAGGGTCAGGCTTCGGGGAAGGGTTAGGGTTAGGGTTCGGGCTAGGGTTAGGGTTAGGGCACGGGGACGGTTTAGGGTCCAGGTGAGAGTACGGCAACGCTTTAGGGGGAGCGTGCGTGTGAGGGCGCGGTTTAGTGTTAGCGTACGGGTTAGGATTAGGGGACGGGTGAGGGTCAGGCTTCGGGGAAGGGTTAGGGTTAGGGTTCGGGCTAGGGTTAGGGTTAGGGGACGGGGACGGTTTAGGGTCCAGGTGAGGGTACGGCAACGCTTTAGGGGGAGCGTGCGTGTGAGGGCGCGGGGTAGTGTTAGCGTACGGGTTAGGATTAGGGGACGGGTGAGGGTCAGGCTTCGGGGAAGGGTTAGGGTTAAGGTTCGGGCTAGCGTTAGGGTTAGGGGACGGGGACGGTTTAGGTTCCCAGTGAGGGTACGGCAACGCTTTAGGTGGAGCGTGCGTGTGAGGGTGTGGGTTAGTGTTAGCGTACGGGTTAGGATTAGGAGACGGGTGAGGGTCAGGCTTCGGGGAAGGGTTAGGTTTAGGGTTCGGGCTAGGGTTAGGGTTAGGGGACGGGGACGGTTTAGGGTCCAGGTGAGGGTATGGCAACGCTTTAGGGGGAGCGTGCATGTGAGGGCGCGGGTTAGTGTTAGCGTACGGGTTAGGATTAGGGGACGGGTGAGGGTCAGGCTTCGGGGAAGGGTTAGGGTTAGGGTGCGGGCTAGGGTTAGGGTTAGGGGACGGGGACGGTTTAGGGTCCAGGTGAGGGTATGGCAACGCTTTAGGGGGAGCGTGCGTGTGAGGGCGCGGGTTAGTGTTAGCGTACGGGTTAGGATTAGGGGACGAGTGAGGGTCAGGCTTCGGGGAAGGGTTAGGTTTAGGGTTTGGGCTAGGGTTAGGGTTACGGGACAGGGACAGTTTAGGGTCCAGGTGAGGGTACGGCAACGCTTTAGGGGGAGCGTGTGTGTGAGGGCGTGGGTTAGTGTTAGCGTACGGGTTAGGAGTAGGGGACGGTTGAGGGTCAGGCTTCGGGGAAGGGTTAGGATTAGGGTTCGGGCTAGGGTTAGGGTTAGGGGACGGGGATGGTTTAGCGTCCAGGTGAGGGTACGGCAACGCTTTAGGGGGAGCGTGCGTGTGAGGGCTCGGGTTAGTGTTAGCGTACGGGTTAGGATTAGGGGACGGGTGAGGGTCAGGCTTCGGGGAAAGGTTAGGGTTAGGGTTCGGGCTAGGGTTAGGGTTAGTGGACGGGGACGGTTTAGGGTCCAGGTGAGGGTACGGCAACGCTTTAGGGGGAGCGTGCGTGTGAGGGCGCGGGTTAGTGTTAGCGAACGGGTTAGGATTAGGGGACGGGTGAGGGTCAGGCTTCGGGGAAGGGTTAGGGTTAGGGTTCGGGCTAGGATTAGGGTTAGGGGACGGGGACGGTTTAGGGTCCAGGTGAGGGTACGGCAACGCTTTAGGGGGAGCGTGCGTGTGAGGGCGCGGGTTAGTGTTAGCGTACGGGTTAGGATTAGGGGACGGGTGAGGGTCAGGCTTCGGGGAAGGGTTAGGGTTAGGGTTCGGGCTAGGGTTAGGGTTAGGGCACGGGGACGGTTTAGGGTCCAGGTGAGAGTACCGCAACGCTTTAGGGGGAGCGTGCGTGTGAGGGCGCGGGTTAGTGTTAGCGTATGGGTTAGGATTAGGGGACGGGTGAGGGTCAGGCTTCGGGGAAGGGTTAGGGATAGGGTGCGGGCTAGGGTTAGGGTTAGGGGACGGGGACAGTTTAGCGTCCAGGTGAGGGTATGGCAACGCTTTAGGGGGAGCGTGATTGTGAGGGCGCGGGTTAGTGTTAGCGTACGGGTTAGGATTAGGGGACGGGTGAGGGTCAGACTTCGGGGAAAGGTTAGGGTTAGGGTTCGGGCTAGGGTTAGGGTTAGTGGACGGGGACGGTTTAGGGTCCAGGTGAGGGTACGGCAACGCTTTAGGGGGAGCGTGCGTGTGAGGGCGCGGGTTAGTGTTAGCGTACGGGTTAGGATTAGGGGACGGGTGAGGGTCAGGCTTCGAGGAAGGGTTAGGATTAGGGTTCGGGCTAGGGTTAGGGTTAGGGGACGGGGACGGTTTAGGGTCCAGGTGAGGGTACGGCAACGCTTTAGGGGGAGCGTGCATGTGAGGGCGCGGGTTAGTGTTAGCTTACGGGTTAGGATTAGGGGACGGGTGAGGGTCAGGCATCGGGGAAGGGTTAGGGTTAGGGTTCGGGCTAGGGTTAGGGTTAGGGGACGGGGACGGTTTAGGGTCCAGGTGAGGGTACGGCAACGCTTTAGGGGGAGCGTGCTTGTGAGGGCGCGGGTTAGTGTTAGCGTACGGGTTAGGATTAGGGGACGGGTGAGGGTCACGCTTCGGGGAAGGGTTAGGGTTAGGGTTTGGGCTAGGGTTAGTGTTAGGGGACGGGGACGGGGAAGGTTTAGGGTCCAGGTGAGGGTACGGCAACGCTTTACGGGGAGCGTGCGTGTGAGGGCGCGGGGTAGTGTTAGCGTACGGTTTAGGATTAGGGGACGGGTGAGGGTCAGGCTTTGGGGAAAGGTTAGGGTTAGGGTTCGGGCTAGGGTTAGTGTTAGGGGATGGGGACGGTTTAGGGTCCAGGTAAGAGTACGGCAACGCTTTAAGGGGAGCGTGCGTGTGAGGGCGAGGGTTAGTGTTAGCGTACGTGTTAGGATTAGGGGACGGGTGAGGGTCAGGCTTCGGGGAAGCGTTAGGGTTAGGGTTCGGGCTAGGGTTAGGGTTAGGGTTAGGTGACGGGGACGGTTTAGGGTCCAGATGAGGGTACGGCAACGCTTTAGGGGGAGCGTGCGTGTGAGGGCGCGGGGTAGTGTTAGCGTACGGGTTACGATTAGGGGACGGGTGAGGGTCAGGCTTTGGAGAAGGGTTAGGGTTAGGGTTCGGGCTAGAGTTAGGGTTGGGGATGGGGACGGTTTAGGGTCCAGGTAAGAGTACGGCAACGCTTTAAGGGGAGGGTGCGTGTGAGGGCGAGGGTTAGTGTTAGCGTACGTGTTAGGATTAGGGGACGGGTGAGGGTCAGGCTTCGGGGAAGGGTTAGGGTTAGGGTTCGGGCTAGGGTTAGGGTTAGGGGACGGGGACGGTTTAGAGTCCAGGTAAGGGTACGGCAACGCTTTAGGTGGAGCGTGCGTGTGAGGGCGCGGGTTAGTGTTAGCGTACGGGTTAGGATTAGGGGACGGGTGAGGGTCAGGATTCGGGGAAGGGTTAGGGTTAGGGTTCGGGCTAGGGTTAGGGTTAGGGGACGGGGACGGTTTAGGGTCCAGGTGAGGGTACGGCAACGCTTTAGGGGGAGCGTGCGTGTGAGGGCGCGGGTTAGTGTTAGCGTACGGGTTAGGATTAGGGGACGGGTGAGAGTCAGGCTTCGGGGAAGGGTTAGGGTTAGGGTTCGGGCTAGGGTTAGGGTTAGGGGACGGGGACGGTTTAGGGTCCAGGTGAGGGTACGGCAACGCTTTACGTGGAGCGTGCGTGTGAGGGCGTGGGTTAGTGTTAGCGTACGGTTTAGGATTAGGGGACGGGTGAGTGTCAGGCTTCGGGGAAGGGTTAGGGTTAGGGTTCGGGCTAGGGTTAGGTTTAGGGGACGGGGACGGTTTAGGGTCCAGGTGAGGGTACGGCAAAGCTTTAGGGGGAGCGTGCGTGTGAGGGCGCGGGTTAGTGTTAGCGTACGGGTTAGGATTAGGGGACGGGTGAGTGTCAGGCTTCGGGGAAGGGTTAGGGTTAGGGTTCGGGCTAGGGTTAGGGTTAGGGGACGGGGACGGTTTAGGGTCCAGGTGAGGGTACGGCAACGTTTTAGGGGGAGCGTGCTGTGAGGGCGCGGGTTAGTGTTAGCGTACGGGTTAGGATTAGGGGACGGGTGAGGGTCAGGCTTCGGGGAAGGGTTAGGGTTAGGGTGCGGGCTAGGGTTAGGGTTAGGGGACGGGGACGGTTTAGGGTCCAGGTGAGGGTATGGCAACGCTTTAGGGGGAGCGTGCGTGTGAGGGCGCGGGTTAGTGTTAGCGTACGGGTTAGGATTAGGGGACGGGTGAGGGTCAGGCTTCGGGGAAGGGTTAGGTTTAGGGTTCGGGCTAAGGTTAGGGTTACGGGACAGGGACAGTTTAGGGTCCAGGTGAGGGTACGGCAACGCTTTAGTGGGAGCGTGTGTGTGAGGGCGCGGGTTAGTGTTAGCGTACGGGTTAGGAGTAGGGGACGGTTGAGGGTCAGGCTTCGGGGAACGGTTAGTGTTAGGGTTCGGGCTAGGGTTAGAGTTAGGGGACGGGGACAGTTTAGGGTCCAGGTGAGGGTACGTCAACGCTTTAGGGGGAGCGTGCGTGTGAGGGGGAGGGTTAGTGTTAGCGTACGGGTTAGGTTTATGGGACGTGTGAGGGTCAGGCTTCGGGGAAGGGTTAGGATTAGGGTTCGGGCTAGGGTTAGGGTAAGGGGACGGGGACGGTTTAGCGTCCAGGTGAGGGTACGGCAACGCTTTAGGGGGAGCGTGCGTGTGAGGGCTCGGGTTAGTGTTAGCGTACGGGTTAGGATTAGGGGACGGGTGAGGGTCAGGCTTCGGGGAAAGGTTAGGGTTAGGGTTCGGGCTAGGGTTAGGTTTAGTGGACGGGGACGGTTTAGGGTCCAGGTGAGGGTACGGCAACGCTTTAGGGGGAGCGTGCGTGGAAGGGCGCGGGTTAGTGTTAGCGAACGGGTTAGGATTAGGGGACGGGTGAGGGTCAGGCTTCGGGGAAGGGTTAGGTTTAGGGTTCGGGCTAGGGTTAGGGTTAGGGGACGGGGACGGTTTAGGGTCCAGGTGAGGGTACGGCAACGCTTTAGGGGGAGCGTGCGTGTGAGGGCGCGGGTTAGTGTTAGCGTACGGGTTAGGATTAGGGGACGGGTGAGGGTCAGGCTTCGGGGAAGGGTTAGGGTTAGGGTTCGGGCTAGGGTTAGGGTTAGGGCACGGGGACGGTTTAGGGTCCAGGTGAGAGTACGGCAACGCTTTAGGGGGAGCGTGCGTGTGAGGGCGCGGTTTAGTGTTAGCGTACGGGTTAGGATTAGGGGACGGGTGAGGGTCAGGCTTCGGGGAAGGGTTAGGGTTAGGGTTCGGGCTAGGGTTAGGGTTAGGGGACGGGGACGGTTTAGGGTCCAGGTGAGGGTACGGCAACGCTTTAGGGGGAGCGTGCGTGTGAGGGCGCGGGGTAGTGTTAGCGTACGGGTTAGGATTAGGGGACGGGTGAGGGTCAGGCTTCGGGGAAGGGTTAGGGTTAAGGTTCGGGCTAGCGTTAGGGTTAGGGGACGGGGACGGTTTAGGTTCCCAGTGAGGGTACGGCAACGCTTTAGGTGGAGCGTGCGTGTGAGGGTGTGGGTTAGTGTTAGCGTACGGGTTAGGATTAGGAGACGGGTGAGGGTCAGGCTTCGGGGAAGGGTTAGGTTTAGGGTTCGGGCTAGGGTTAGGGTTATGGGACGGGGACGGTTTAGGGTCCAGGTGAGGGTATGGCAACGCTTTAGGGGGAGCGTGCATGTGAGGGCGCGGGTTAGTGTTAGCGTACGGGTTAGGAGTAGGGGACGGTTGAGGGTCAGGCTTCGGGGAAGGGTTAGGATTAGGGTTCGGGCTAGGGTTAGGGTTAGGGGACGGGGATGGTTTAGCGTCCAGGTGAGGGTACGGCAACGCTTTAGGGGGAGCGTGCGTGTGAGGGCTCGGGTTAGTGTTAGCGTACGGGTTAGGATTAGGGGACGGGTGAGGGTCAGGCTTCGGGGAAAGGTTAGGGTTAGGGTTCGGGCTAGGGTTAGGGTTAGTGGACGGGGACGGTTTAGGGTCCAGGTGAGGGTACGGCAACGCTTTAGGGGGAGCGTGCGTGTGAGGGCGCGGGTTAGTGTTAGCGAACGGGTTAGGATTAGGGGACGGGTGAGGGTCAGGCTTCGGGGAAGGGTTAGGGTTAGGGTTCGGGCTAGGATTAGGGTTAGGGGACGGGGACGGTTTAGGGTCCAGGTGAGGGTACGGCAACGCTTTAGGGGGAGCGTGCGTGTGAGGGCGCGGGTTAGTGTTAGCGTACGGGTTAGGATTAGGGGACGGGTGAGGGTCAGGCTTCGGGGAAGGGTTAGGGTTAGGGTTCGGGCTAGGGTTAGGGTTAGGGCACGGGGACGGTTTAGGGTCCAGGTGAGAGTACCGCAACGCTTTAGGGGGAGCGTGCGTGTGAGGGCGCGGGTTAGTGTTAGCGTATGGGTTAGGATTAGGGGACGGGTGAGGGTCAGGCTTCGGGGAAGGGTTAGGGATAGGGTGCGGGCTAGGGTTAGGGTTAGGGGACGGGGACAGTTTAGCGTCCAGGTGAGGGTATGGCAACGCTTTAGGGGGAGCGTGATTGTGAGGGCGCGGGTTAGTGTTAGCGTACGGGTTAGGATTAGGGGACGGGTGAGGGTCAGACTTCGGGGAAAGGTTAGGGTTAGGGTTCGGGCTAGGGTTAGGGTTAGTGGACGGGGACGGTTTAGGGTCCAGGTGAGGGTACGGCAACGCTTTAGGGGGAGCGTGCGTGTGAGGGCGCGGGTTAGTGTTAGCGTACGGGTTAGGATTAGGGGACGGGTGAGGGTCAGGCTTCGAGGAAGGGTTAGGATTAGGGTTCGGGCTAGGGTTAGGGTTAGGGGACGGGGACGGTTTAGGGTCCAGGTGAGGGTACGGCAACGCTTTAGGGGGAGCGTGCATGTGAGGGCGCGGGTTAGTGTTAGCTTACGGGTTAGGATTAGGGGACGGGTGAGGGTCAGGCATCGGGGAAGGGTTAGGGTTAGGGTTCGGGCTAGGGTTAGGGTTAGGGGACGGGGACGGTTTAGGGTCCAGGTGAGGGTACGGCAACGCTTTAGGGGGAGCGTGCTTGTGAGGGCGCGGGTTAGTGTTAGCGTACGGGTTAGGATTAGGGGACGGGTGAGGGTCACGCTTCGGGGAAGGGTTAGGGTTAGGGTTTGGGCTAGGGTTAGTGTTAGGGGACGGGGACGGGGAAGGTTTAGGGTCCAGGTGAGGGTACGGCAACGCTTTACGGGGAGCGTGCGTGTGAGGGCGCGGGGTAGTGTTAGCGTACGGTTTAGGATTAGGGGACGGGTGAGGGTCAGGCTTTGGGGAAAGGTTAGGGTTAGGGTTCGGGCTACGGTTAGTGTTAGGGGATGGGGACGGTTTAGGGTCCAGGTAAGAGTACGGCAACGCTTTAAGGGGAGCGTGCGTGTGAGGGCGAGGGTTAGTGTTAGCGTACGTGTTAGGATTAGGGGACGGGTGAGGGTCAGGCTTCGGGGAAGCGTTAGGGTTAGGGTTCGGGCTAGGGTTAGGGTTAGGGTTAGGTGACGGGGACGGTTTAGGGTCCAGGTGAGGGTACGGCAACGCTTTAGGGGGAGCGTGCGTGTGAGGGCGCGGGGTAGTGTTAGCGTACGGGTTACGATTAGGGGACGGGTGAGGGTCAGGCTTTGGGGAAGGGTTAGGGTTAGGGTTCGGGCTAGAGTTAGGGTTGGGGATGGGGACGGTTTAGGGTCCAGGTAAGAGTACGGCAACGCTTTAAGGGGAGGGTGCGTGTGAGGGCGAGGGTTAGTGTTAGCGTACGTGTTAGGATTAGGGGACGGGTGAGGGTCAGGCTTCGGGGAAGGGTTAGGGTTAGGGTTCGGGCTAGGGTTAGGGTTAGGGGACGGGGACGGTTTAGAGTCCAGGTAAGGGTACGGCAACGCTTTAGGTGGAGCGTGCGTGTGAGGGCGCGGGTTAGTGTTAGCGTACGGGTTAGGATTAGGGGACGGGTTAGGGTCAGGATTCGGGGAAGGGTTAGGGTTAGGGTTCGGGCTAGGGTTAGGGTTAGGGGACGGGGACGGTTTAGGGTCCAGGTGAGGGTACGGCAACGCTTTAGGGGGAGCGTGCGTGTGAGGGCGCGGGTTAGTGTTAGCGTACGGGTTAGGATTAGGGGACGGGTGAGAGTCAGGCTTCGGGGAAGGGTTAGGGTTAGGGTTCGGGCTAGGGTTAGGGTTAGGGGACGGGGACGGTTTAGGGTCCAGGTGAGGGTACGGCAACGCTTTACGTGGAGCGTGCGTGTGAGGGCGTGGGTTAGTGTTAGCGTACGGTTTAGGATTAGGGGACGGGTGAGTGTCAGGCTTCGGGGAAGGGTTAGGGTTAGGGTTCGGGCTAGGGTTAGGTTTAGGGGACGGGGACGGTTTAGGGTCCAGGTGAGGGTACGGCAAAGCTTTAGGGGGAGCGTGCGTGTGAGGGCGCGGGTTAGTGTTAGCGTACGGGTTAGGATTAGGGGACGGGTGAGTGTCAGGCTTCGGGGAAGGGTTAGGGTTAGGGTTCGGGCTAGGGTTAGGGTTAGGGGACGGGGACGGTTTAGGGTCCAGGTGAGGGTACGGCAACGTTTTAGGGGGAGCGTGCTGTGAGGGCGCGGGTTAGTGTTAACCTACGGGTTAAGATTAGGGGACGGGTGAGGGTCAGGCTTCGGGGAAGGGTTAGGGTTAGGGTTAGGGTTCGGGCTAGGGTTAGGGTTAGGGGACGGGGACGGTTTAGGGTCCAGGTGAGGGTACGGCAACGCTTTAGGGGGAGCGTGCATGTGAGGGCGCGGGTTAGTGTTAGCGTACGGGTTAGGATTAGGGGACGGGTGAGGGTCAGGCTTCGGGGAAGGGTTAGGGTTAGGGTTCGGGCTAGGGTTAGGGTTAGGGGACGGGGACGGTTTAGGGTCCAGGTGAGGGTAAGGCAACGTTTTAGGGGGAGCGTGCGTGTGAGGGCGCGGGTTAGTGTTAGCGTACGGGTTAGGATTAGGTGACGGGTGAGGGTCAGGCTTCGGGGAAGGGTTAGGGTTAGGGTTCGGGCTAGGGTTAGGGTTAGGGGACGGGGACGGTTTCGGGTCCAGGTGAGGGTACGGCAACGCTTTAGGGGGAGCGTGCGTGTGAGGGCGCGGGGTAGTGTTAGCGTACGGGTTAGGATTAGGGGTCGGGTGAGGGTCAGGCTACGGGGAAGGGTTAGGGTTAGGGTTCGGGCTAGGGTTAGGGTTAGGGTATGGGGACGGTTTAGGGTCCAGGTGAGGGTACGGCAACGCTTTAGGGGGAGCGTGCGTGTGAGGGCGCGGGTTAGTTTTAGCGTACGGGTTAGGATTAGGGGACAGGTGAGGGTCAGGCTTCGGGGAAGGGTTACGGTTAGGGTTCGGGCTAGGGTTAGGGGACGGGGACGGTTTAGGGTCCAGGTGAGGGTACGGCAACGCTTTAGGGGGAGCGTGCGTGTGAGGGCGCGGGTTAGTGTTAGCGTACGGTTTAGGATTAGGGGACGGGTGAGTGTCAGGCTTCGGGGAAGGGTTAGGGTTAGGGTTCGGGCTAGGGTTAGGGTTAGGGGACGGGGACGGTTTAGGGTCCAGGTGAGGGTACGGCAACGTTTTAGGGGGAGCGTGCGTGTGAGGGCGCGGGTTAGTGTTAACGTACGGGTTAAGATTAGGGGACGGGTGAGGGTCAGGCTTCGGGGAAGGGTTAGGGTTAGGGTTAGGGTTCGGGCTAGGGTTAGGGTTAGGGGACGGGGACGGTTTAGGGTCCAGGTGAGGGTACGGCAACGCTTTAGGGGGAGCGTGCATGTGAGGGCGCGGGTTAGTGTTAGCGTACGGGTTAGGATTAGGGGACGGGTGAGGGTCAGGCTTCGGGGAAGGGTTAGGGTTAGGGTTCGGGCTAGGGTTAGGGTTAGGGGACGGGGACGGTTTAGGGTCCAGGTGAGGGTACGGCAACGTTTTATGGGGAGCGTGCGTGTGAGGGCGCGGGTTAGTGTTAGCGTACGGGTTAGGATTAGGTGACGGGTGAGGGTCAGGCTTCGGGGAAGGGTTAGGGTTAGGGTTTGGGCTAGGGTTAGGGTTAGGGGACGGGGACGGTTTCGGGTCCAGGTGAGGGTACGGCAACGCTTTAGGGGGAGCGTGCGTGTGAGGGCGCGGGGTAGTGTTAGCGTACGGGTTAGGATTAGGGGTCGGGTGAGGGTCAGGCTACGGGGAAGGGTTAGGGTTAGGGTTCGGGCTAGGGTTAGGGTTAGGGGATGGGGACGGTTTAGGGTCCAGGTGAGGGTACGGCAACGCTTTAGGGGGAGCGTGCGTGTGAGCGCGCGGGTTAGTTTTAGCGTACGGGTTAGGATTAGGGGACGGGTGAGGGTCAGGCTTCGGGGAAGGGTTACGGTTAGGGTTCGGGCTAGGGTTAGGGGACGGGGACGGTTTAGGGTCCAGGTGAGTGTATGGCAACGCTTTAGGGGGAGCATGCGTGTGAGGGCGCGGGTTAGTGTTAGCGTACGGTTTAGGATTAGGGGACGGGTGAGGGTCAGGCTTTGGGGAAGTGTTAGGTTTAGGGTTTGGCTACGGTTAGGGTTAGGGGACGGGGACGGTTTAGGGTCCAGGTGAGGGTACGGCAAGGCTTTAGGGGGAGCGTGCATGTGAGGGCGTGGGTTAGTGTTAGTGTACGGGTTAGGATTAGGGGACGGGTGAGGGTCAGGCTTCGGGGAAGGGTTAGGGTTAGGGTTCGGGCTAGGGTTAGGGTTAGGGGACGGGGACGGTTTAGGGTCCAGGTGAGGGTACGGCAACGCTTTAGGGGGAGCGTGCGTGTGAGGGCGCGGGTTAGTGTTAGCGTACGGGTTAGGATTAGGGGACGGGTGAGGGTCAGGCTTCGGGGAAGGGTTAGGGTTAGGGTTCGGGCTAGGGTTAGGGTTAGGGGACGGGGACGGTTTCGGGTCCAGGTGAGGGTACGGCAACGCTTTAGGGGGAGCGTGATTGTGAGGGCGCGGGTTAGTGTTAGCGTACGGGTTAGGATTAGGGGACGGGTGAGGGTCAGGCTTCGGGGAAGGGTTAGGGTTAGGGTTCGGGCTAGGGTTAGGGTTAGGGGACGGGGACGGTTTAGGGTCCAGGTGAGGGTACGGCAACGCTTTAGGGGGAGCGTGCGTGTGAGGGCGCGGGTTAGTGTTAGCGTACGGGTTAGGATTAGGGGACGGGTGAGGGTCAGGCTTCGGGGAAGGGTTAGGGTTAGGGTTCGGGCTAGGGATAGGGTTAGGGGACGGGGACGGTTTAGGGTCCAGGTGAGGGTACGGCAACGCTTTAGGGGGAGCGTGCGTGTGAGGGCACGGGTTAGTGTTAGCGTACGGCTTAGGATTAGGGGACGGGTGAGGGTCAGGCTTCGGGGAAGGGTTAGGGTTAGGGTTCGGGCTAGGGTTAGGGTTAGGGGACGGGGACGGTTTAGGGTCCAGGTGAGGGTACAGCAACGCTTTAGGGGGAGCGTGCGTGTGAGGGCGCGGGTTAGTGTTAGCGTACGGGTTAGGATTAGGGGACGGGTGAGTGTCAGGCTTCGGGGAATGGTTAGGGTTAGGGTTCGGGCTAGGGTTAGGGTTAGGGGACGGGGACGGTTTAGGGTCCAGGTGAGGGTACGGCAACGCTTTAGGGGGAGCGTGCGTGTGAGGGCGCGGGTTAGTGTTAGCGTACGGGTTAGGATTAGGGGACGGGTGAGGGTCAGGCTTCGGGGAAGGGTTAGCGTTAGGGTTCGGGCTAGGGTTAGGGTTAGGGGACGGGGACGGTTTAGGGTCCAGGTGAGGTTACGGCAACGCTTTAGCGGGAGCATGCGTGTGAGGGCACGGGTTAGTGTTAGCGTACGGGTTAGGATTAGGGGACGGGTGAGGGTCAGGTTTCAGGGAAGGGATAGGGTTAGGGTTCGGGCTAGGGTTAGGGTTAGGGGACGGGGACGGTTTAGGGTCCAGGTGAGGGTATGGCAACGCTTTAGGGGGAGCGTGCGTGTGAGGGCGCGGGTTAGTGTTAGCGTACGGGTTAGGATTAGGGGAAGGGTGAGGGTCAGGCTTCGGGGAAGGGTTAGGGTTAGGGTTCGGGCTAGTGTTAGGGTTAGGGGATGGGGACGGTTTAGGGTCCAGGTGAGGGTACGGCAACGCTTTAGGGGGAGCGTGCGTGTGAGGGCGCGGGTTAGTGTTAGCGTACGGGTTAGGATTAGGGGACGGATGAGGGTCAGGCTTCGGGGAAGGGTTAGGGTTAGGGTTCGGGCTAGGGTTAGGGTTAGGGGACGGGGACGGTTTAGGGTCCAGGTGAGGGTATGGCAACGCTTTAGGGGGAGCATGCGTGTGAGGGCCCGGGTTAGTGTTAGCGTACGGGTTAGGATTAGGGGACGGGTGAGGGTCAGGCTTCGGGGAAGGGTTAGGGTTAGGGTTCGGGCTAGGGTTAGGGTTAGGGGACGGGGACGGTTTAGGGTCCAGGTGAGGTTACGGCAACGCTTTACGGGGAGTGTGCGTGTGAGGGCGCGGGTTAGTGTTAGCGTACGGGTTAGGATTAGGGGACGGGTGAGGGTCAGGCTTCGGGGAAGTGTGAGGGTTAGGGTTCGGGCTAGGGTTAGGGTTAGGGGACGGGGACGGCTTAGGGTCCAGGTGAGGGTACGGCAACGCTTTAGGGGGAGCGTGCGTGTGAAGGCGGGCGTTAGTGTTAGCGTACGGGTTAGGATTAGGGGACGGGTGGGGGTCAGGCTTCGGGGAAGGGATAGGGTTAGGGTTCGGGCTAGGGTTAGGGTTAGGGGACGGGGACGGTTTAGGGTCCAGGTGAGGGTACGGCAACGCTTTAGGGGGAGCGTGTGTGTGAGGGCACGGGTTAGTGTTAGCGTACGGGTTAGGATTAGGGGACGGGTGAGGGTCAGGCTTCGGGGAAGGGTTAGGGTTAGGGTTCGGGCTAGGGTTAGGGTTAGGGGACGGGGACGGTTTAGGGTCCAGGTGAGGGTACGGCAACGCTTTAGGGGGAGCGTGCGTGTGAGGGCGCGGGTTAGTGTTAGCGTACGAGTTAGGATTAGGGGACGGGTGAGGGTCAAGTTTCGGGGAAGGGTTAGGGTTAGGGTTCGGGCTAGGGTTAGGGTTAGGGGACGGGGACGGTTTCGGGTCCAGGTGAGGGTACGGCAACGCTTTAGGGGGAGCGTGCGTGTGAGGGCGCGGGTTAGTGTTAGCATACGGGTTAGGATTAGGGGACGGGTGAGGGTTAGGCTTCGGGGAAGGGTTAGGGTTAGGGTTCGGGCTAGGGTTAGGGTTAGGGGACGGGGACGGTTTAGGGTCCAGGTGAGGGTACGGCAACGCTTTAGGGGGAGCGTGCGTGTGAGGGCGCGGGTTAGTGTTAGCGTACGGGTTAGGATTAGGGGACAGGTGAGGGTCAGGCTTCGGGGAAGGGTTAGGGTTAGGGTTCGGGCTAGGGTTAGGGTTAGGGGACGGGGACGGTTTAGGGTCCAGGTGAGGGAACGGCAACGCTTTAGGGGGAGCGTGCGTGTGAGGGCGCGGGTTAGTGTTAGCGTACGGGTTAGGATTAGGCGACGGGTGAGGGTCAGGCTTCGGGGAAAGGTTAGGGTTAGGGTTCGGGCTAGGGTTAGGGTTAGGGGACGGGGACGGTTTAGGGTCCAGGTGAGTGTACGGCAACGCTATAAGGGGAGCGTGCGTGTGAGGGCGCGGGTTAGTTTTAGCGTACGGGTTAGGATTAGGCGACGGGTGAGGGTCAGGCTTCGGGGAAGGGTTAGGGTTAGGGTTCGGGCTAGAGTTAGGGTTAGGGGACGGGGACGGTTTAGGGTCCAGGTGAGGGTACGGCAACGCTTTAGGGGGACCGTGCGTGTGAGGGCGCGGGTTAGTGTTAGCGTACGGGTTAGGATTAGGGGACGGGTGTGGGTCAGGCTACGGGGAGGGGTTAGGGTTAGGGTTCGGGCTAGGGTTAGGGTTAGGGGACGGGGACGGTTTAGGGTCCAGGTGAGCGTACGACAACGCTTTAGGGGGAGCGTGCGTGTGAGGGGCGGGTTAGTGTTAGCGTACGGGTTAGGATTAGGTGACGGGTGAGGGTCAGGTTTCGGGGAAGGGTTAGGGTTAGGGTTCGGCCTAGGGTTAGGGTTAGGGGACGGGGACGGTTTCGGGTCCAGGTGAGGGTACGGCAACACTTTAGGGGGAGCGTGCGTGTGAGGGCGCGGGTTAGTGTTAGCGTACGGGTTAGAATTAGGGAACGGGTGAGTGTCAGGCTTCGGGGAAGGGTTAGGGTTAGGGTTCGGGCTAAGGTTAGGTTTAGGGGACGGGGACGGTTTAGGGTCCAGGTGAGGGTACGGCAACGCTTTAGGGGGAGCGTGCGTGTGAGGGCGCGGGTTAGTGTTAGCGTACGGGTTAGGATTAGGGGACGGGTGAGGGTCAAGCTTCGGGGAAGGGTTAGGGTTAGGGTTCGGGCTAGGGTTAGGGTTTGGGGACGGGGACGGTTTAGGGTCCAGGTGAGGGTACGGCAACGCTTTAGGGGGAGCGTGCGTGTGAGGGCGCGGGTTAGTTTTAGCGTACGTGTTAGAATTAGGGGACGGGTGAGGGTCAGGATTCGGGGAAGGGTTAGGGTTAGGGTTCGGGCTAGGGTTAGGGTTAGGGGACGGGGACGGTTTAGGGTCCAGGTGAGGGTACGGCACCGCTTTAGGGGGAGCGTGCGTGTGAGGGCGCGGGTTAGTGTTAGCGTACGGGTTAGGATTAGGGGACGGGTGAGGGTCAGGCTTCGTGGAAGGTTTCGGCTTAGGGTTCGGGCTAGGGTTAGGGTTAGGGGACGGGGACGGTTTAGGGTCCAGGTGAGGGTACGGCAACGCTTTAGGGGGAGCGTGCGTGTGAGGGCGCGGGTTAGTGTTAGCGTACGGGTTAGGATTAGGGGACGGGTGAGGGTCAAGCTTCGGGGAAGGGTTAGGGTTAGGGTTCGGGCTAGGGTTAGGGTTAGGGGACGGGGACGGTTTCGGGTCCAGGTGAGGGTACGGCAATGCTTTAGGGGGAGCGTGCGTGTGAGGGCGCGGGTTAGTGTTAGCGTACGGCTTAGGATAGGGGACGGGTGTGGGTCAGGCTTCGGGGAAGGGTTAGGGTTAGGGTTCGGGCTAGGGTTAGGGTTAGGGGACGGGGACGGTTTAGGGTCCAGGTGAGCGTACGGCAACGCTTTAGGGGGAGCGTGCGTGTGAGGGCGCGGTTTAGTGTTAGCGTACGGGTTAGGATTAGGTGACGGGTGAGGGTCAGGCTTCGGGGAAGGGTTAGGGTTAGGGTTCGGGCTAGGGTTAGGGTTAGGGGACGGGGACGGTTTAGGGTCCTGGTGAGGGTACGGCAACGCTTTAGGGGGAGAGTGCGTGTGAGGGCGCGGGTTAGTGTTAGCGTACGGGTTAGAATTAGGGGACGGGTGAGGGTCAGGCTTCGGGGAAGGGTTAGGGTTAGGGTTCGGGCTAAGGTTAGGGTTAGGGGACGGGGACGGTTTTGGGTCCAGGTGAGGGTACGGCAACGCTTTAGGGGGAGCGTGCGTGTGAGGGCGCGGGTTAGTGTTAGCGTACGGGTTAGGATTAGGGGACGGGTGAGGGTCAGACTTCGGGGAAGGGTTAGGGTTAGGGTTCGGGCTAGGGTTAGGGTTAGGGGACGGGGACGGTTTAGGTTCCAGGTGAGGGTACGGCAACGCTTTAGGGGGAGCGTGCGTGTGAGGGCGCGGGTTAGTTTTAGCGTACGGGTTAGGATTAGGGGACGGGTCAGGGTCAGGCTTCGGGGAAGGGTTAGGGTTAGGGTTCGGGCTAGGGTTAGGGTTAGGGGACGGGGACCTTTTAGGGTCCAGGTGAGGGTACGGCACCGCTTTAGGGGGAGCGTGCGTGTGAGGGCGCGGGTTAGTGTTAGCGTACGGGTTAGGATTAGGTGACGGGTGAGGGTCAGGCTTCGGGGAAGGGTTAGGGTTAGGGTTCGGGCTAGGGTTAGGGTTAGGGGACGGGGACGGTTTAGGGTCCAGGTGAGGGTACGGCAACGCTTTAGGGGGAGCGTGCGTGTGAGGGCGCGGGTTAGTGTTAGCGTACGGGTTAGAATTAGGGGACGGGTGAGGGTCAGGCTTCGGGGAAGGGTTAGGTTTAGGGTTCGGGCTAAGGTTAGGGTTAGGGGACGGGGACGGTTTAGGGTCCAGGTGAGGGTACGGCAACGCTTTAGGGGGAGCGTGCGTGTGAGGGCGCAGGTTAGTGTTAGCGTACGGGTTAGGATTAGGGGACGGGTGAGGGTCAGGTTTCAGGGAAGGGATAGGGTTAGGGTTCGGGCTAGGGTTAGGGTTAGGGGACGGGGACGGTTTAGGGTCCAGTTGAGGGTATGGCAACGCTTTAGGGGGAGCGTGCGTGTGAGGGCGCGGGTTAGTGTTAGCGTACCGGTTAGGATTAGGGGAAGGGTGAGGGTCAGGCTTCGGGGAAGGGTTAGGGTTAGGGTTCGGGCTAGTGTTAGGGTTAGGGGATGGGGACGGTTTAGGGTCCAGGTGAGGGTACGGCAACACTTTAGGGGGAGCGTGCGTGTGAGGGCGCGGGTTAGTGTTAGCGTACGGGTTAGGATTAGGGGACGGGTGAGGGTCAGGCTTCGGGGAAGGGTTAGGGTTAGGGTTCGGGCTAGGGTTAGGGTTAGGGGACGGGGACGGTTTAGGGTCCAGGTGAGGGTACGGCAACGCTTTAGGGGGAGCGTGCGTGTGAGGGCCCGGGTTAGTGTTAGCGTACGGGTTAGGATTAGGGGACGGGTGAGGGTCAGGCTTCGGGGAAGTGTTAGGGTTAGGGTTCGGGCTAGGGTTAGGGTTAGGGGACGGGGACGGTTTAGGGTCCAGGTGAGGTTACGGCAACGCTTTACGGGGAGTGTGCGTGTGAGGGCGCGGGTTAGTGTTAGCGTACGGGTTAGGATTAGGGGACGGGTGAGGGTCAGGCTTCGGGGAAGGGTGAGGGTTAGGGTTCGGGCTAGGGTTAGGGTTAGGGGACGGGGACGGCTTAGGGTCCAGGTGAGGGTACGGCAACGCTTTAGGGGGAGCGTGCGTGTGAAGGCGGGCGTTAGTGTTAGCGTACGGGTTAGGATTAGGGGACGGGTGAGGGTCAGGCTTCGGGGAAGGGTTAGGGTTAGGGTTCGGGCTAGGGTTAGGGTTAGGGGACGGGGACGGTTTAGGGTCCAGGTGAGGGTATGGCAACGCTTTAGGGGGAGCGTGTGTGTGAGGGCACGGGTTAGTGTTAGCGTACGGGTTAGGATTAGGGGACGGGTGAGGGTCAGGCTTCGGGGAAGGGTTAGGGTTAGGGTTCGGGCTAGGGTTAGGGTTAGGGGACGGGGACGGTTTAGGGTCCAGGTGAGGGTACGGCAACGCTTTAGGGGGAGCGTGCGTGTGAGGGCGCGGGTTAGTGTTAGCGTACGAGTTAGGATTAGGGGACGGGTGAGGGTCAATGTTCGGGGAAGGGTTAGGGTTAGGGTTCGGGCTAGGGTTAGGGTTAGGGGACGGGGACGGTTTCGGGTCCAGGTGAGGGTACGGCAACGCTTTAGGGGGAGCGTGCGTGTGAGGGCGCGGGTTAGTTTTAGCGTACGGGTTAGGATTATGGGACGGGTGAGGGTCAGGCTTCGGGGAAGGGTTAGGGTTAGGGTTCGGGCTAGGGTTAGGGTTAGGGGACGGGGACGGTTTAGGGTCCAGGTGAGGGTACGGCACCGCTTTAGGGGGAGCGTGCGTGTGAGGGCGCGGGTTAGTGTTAGCGTACGGGTTAGGATTAGGTGACGGGTGAGGGTCAGGCTTCTGGGAAGGGTTAGGGTTAGGGTTCGGGCTAGGGTTAGGGTTAGGGGACGGGGACGGTTTAGGGTCCAGGTGAGGGTACGGCAACGCTTTAGGGGGAGCGTGCGTGTGAGGGCGCGGGTTAGTGTTAGCGTACGGGTTAGAATTAGGGGACGGGTGAGGGTCAGGCTTCGGGGAAGGGTTAGGTTTAGGGTTCGGGCTAAGGTTAGGGTTAGGGGACGGGGACGGTTTCGGGTCCAGGTGAGGGTACGGCAACGCTTTAGGGGGAGCGTGCGTGTGAGGGCGCGGGTTAGTGTTAGCGTACGGGTTAGGATTAGGGGACGGGTGAGGGTCACACTTCGGGGAAGGGTTAGGGTTAGGGTTCGGGCTAGGGTTAGGGTTAGGGGACGGGGACGGTTTCGCGTCCAGGTGAGGGTACGGCAAAGCTTTAGGGGGAGCGTGCGTGTGAGGGCGCGGGTTAGTGTTAGCGTACGGGTTAGGATTAGGGGACGGGTGAGGGTCAGGCTTCGGGGAAGGGTTAGGGTTAGGTTTCGGGCTAGGGTTAGGGTTTGGGGACGGGGACGGTTTAGGGTCCAGGTGAGGGTACGGCAACGCTTTAGGGGGAGCGTGCGTGTGAGGGCACGGGTTAGTTTTAGCGTACGGGTTAGGATTAGGGGACGGGTGAGGGTCAGGCTTCGGGGAAGGGTTTGGGTTAGGGTTCGGGCTAGGGTTAGGGTTAGGGGACGGGGACGGTTTAGGGTCCAGGTGAGGGTACGGCACCGCTTTAAGGGGAGCGTGCGTGTGAGGGCGCGGGTTAGTGTTAGCGTACGGGTTAGGATTAGGGGACGGGTGAGGGTCAGGCTTCGGGGAAGATTTAGGCTTAGGGTTCGGGCTAGGGTTAGGGTTAGGGGACGGGGACGGTTTAGGGTCCAGGTGAGGGTACGGCAACGCTTTAGGGGGAGCGTGCGTGTGAGGGCGCGGGTTAGTTTTAGCGTACGGGTTAGGATTAGGGGACGGGTGTGGGTCAGGCTTTGGGGAAGGGTTAGGGTTAGGGTTCGGGCTAGGGTTAGGGTTAGGTGATGGGGACGGTTTAGGGTCCAGGTGAGGGTACGGCACCGCTTTAGGGGGAGCGTGCGTGTGAGGGCGCGGGTTAGTGTTAGCGTACGGGTTAGGATTAGGGGACGGGTGAGGGTCAGGCTTCGGGGAAGGTTTAGGGTTAGGGTTCGGGCTAGGGTTAGGGTTAGGGGACGGGGACGGTTTCGGGTCCAGGTGAGGGTACGGCAACGCTTTAGGGGGAGCATGCGTGTGAGGGCGCGGGTTAGTGTTAGCGTACGGCTTAGGATTAGGGGACGGGTGAGGGTCAGGCTTCGGGGAAGGGTTAGGGTTAGGGTTCGGGCTAGGGTTAGGGTTAGGGGACGGGGACGGTTTAGGGTCCAGGTGAGGGTACGGCAACGCTTTAGGGGGAGCGTGCGTGTGAGGACGCAGGTTAGTGTTAGCGTACGGGTTAGGATTATGGGACGGGTGAGGGTCAGGCTTCGGGGAAGGGTTAGGGTTAGGGTTCGGGCTAGGGTTAGGGTTAGGGGACGGGGACGGTTTAGGGTCCAGGTGAGTGTACGGCAATGCTTTAGGGGGAGCGTGCGTGTGAGGGCGCGGGTTAGTGTTAGCGTACGGTTAGGATTAGGGGACGGGTGAGGGTCAGGCTTCGGGGAGGAGTTAGGGTTAGGGTTCGGGCTAGGGTTAGGGTTAGGGGACGGGGACGGTTTAGGGTCCAGGTGAGGGTACGGCAACGCTTTAGGGGGAGCGTGCGTGTGAGGGCGTGGGTTAGTGTTAGCGTACGGGTTAGGATTAGGGGACGGGTGATGGTCAGGCTTCGGGGAAGGGTTAGGGTTAGGGTTCGGGCTAGGGTTAGGGTTAGGGGACGGGGACGGTTTAGGGTCCAGTTGAGGGCACGGCAACGCTTTAGGGGGAGCGTGCGTGTGAGGGCGCGGGTTAGTGTTAGCGTACGGGTTAGGATTAGGGGACGGGTGTGGGTCAGGCTTCGGGGAAGGGTTGGGGTTCGGGCTAGGGTTAGGGTTAGGGGACGGGGACGGTTTAGGGTCCAGGTGAGCGTATGGCAACGCTTTAGGGGGAGCGTGCGTGTGAGGGCGCGGGTTAGTGTTCGCGTACGGGTTAGGATTAGGTGACGGGTGAGGGTCAGGCTTCGGGGAAGGTTTAGGGTTAGGGTTCGGGCTAGGGTTAGGGTTAGGGGACGGGGACGGTTTAGGGTCCAGGTGAGGGTACGGCAACGCTTTAGGGGGAGCGTGTGTGTGAGGGCGTGGGTTAATGTTAGCGTACGGGTTAGGATTAGGCGACGGGTGAGGGTCAGGCTTCGGGGAAGGGTTAGGGTTAGGTTTCGGGCTAGGGTTATGGTTAGGGGACGGGGACGGTTTAGGGTCCAGGTGAGTGTACGGCAACGCTTTAGGGGGAGCGTGCGTGTGAGGGCGCGGGTTAGTGTTAGCGTACGGGTTAGGATTAGGGGACGTGTGAGGGTCAGGTTTCGGGGAAGGGTTAGGGTTAGGGTTCGGGCTAGGGTTAGGGTTAGGGGACGGGGACGGTTTAGTGTCCACGTGAGGGTACGGCAACGCTTTAGGGGGAGCGTGCGTGTGAGGGCGCGGGTTAGTGTTAGCGTACGGGTTAGGATTAGGGGACGGGTGAGAATCAGGCTTCTGGGAAGGGTTAGGGTTAGGGTTCGGGCTAGGGTTAGGGTTAGGGGACGGGGACGGTTTAGGGTCCAGGTGAGTGTACGGCAACACTTTAGGGGGAGCGTGCGTGTGAGGGCACGGGTTAGTGTTAGCTTACGGGTTAGGATTAGGCGACGGGTGATAGTCAGGCTTCGGGGAAGGGTTAGGGTTAGGGTTCGGGCTAGGGTTAGGGTTAGGGGACGGGGACGGTTTAGGGTCCAGGTGAGAGTACGGCAACGCTTTAGGGGGAGCGTGCGTGTGAGGGCGTGGGTTAGCGTTAGCGTACGGGTTAGGATTAGGGGACGGGTGAGGGTCAGGCTTCGGGGAGGAGTTAGGGTTAGGGTTCGGGCTAGGGTTAGGGTTAGGGGACGGGGACGGTTTAGGGTCCAGGTGAGGGTACGGCAACGCTTTAGGGGGAGCGTGCGTGTGAGGGCGCGGGTTAGTGTTAGCGTACGGGTTAGGATTAGGCGACGGGTGAGGGTCAGGCTTCGGGGAAGTGTTAGGGTTAGGGTTCGGGCTAGGGTTAGGGTTAGGGGACGGGGACGGTTTAGGGTCCAGGTGAGGGTACGGCAACGCTTTAGGGGGAGCGTGCGTGTGAGGGCGTGGGTTAGTGTTAGCGTACGGGTTAGGATTAGGGGACGGGTGAGGGTCAGGCTTCGGGGAAGGGTTAGGGTTAGGGTTCGGGCTAGGGTTAGGGTTAGGGGACGGGGACGGTTTAGGGTCCAGTTGAGGGTACGGCAACGCTTTAGGGGGAGCGTGCGTGTGAGGGCGCGGGTTAGTGTTAGCGTACGGGTTAGGATTAGGGGACGGGTGTGGGTCAGGCTTCGGGGAAGGGTTGGGGTTCGGGCTAGGGTTAGGGTTAGGGGACGGGGACGGTTTAGGGTCCAGGTGAGCGTATGGCAACGCTTTAGGGGGAGCGTGCGTGTGAGGGCGCGGGTTAGTGTTCGCGTACGGGTTAGGATTAGGTGACGGGTGAGGGTCAGGCTTCGGGGAAGGGTTAGGGTTAGGGTTCGGGCTAGGGTTATGGTTAGGGGACGGGGACGGTTTAGGGTCCAGGTGAGCGTACGGCAACGCTTTAGGGGGAGCGTGCGTGTGAGGGCGCGGGTTAGTGTTAGCGTACGGGTTAGGATTAGGCGACGGGTGAGGGTCAGGCTTCGGGGAAGGGTTAGGGTTAAGGTTCGGGCTAGGGTTAGGGTTAGGGGACGGGGAGGGTTTAGGGTCCAGGTGAGGGTACGGCAACACTTTAGGGGGAGCGTGCGTGTGAGGGCGTGGGTTAGTGTTAGCGTACGGGTTACGATTAGGGGACGGGTGAGGGTCAGGCTTCGGGGAAGGGTTAAGGTTAGGGTTCGGGCTAGGGTTAGGGTTAGGGTTAGGGGACGGTTTAGGGTCCAGTTGAGGGTACGGCAACGCTTTAGGGGGAGCGTGCGTGTGAGGGCGCGGGTTAGTGTTAGCGTACGGGTTAGGATTAGGGGACGGGTGTGGGTCAGGCTTCGGGGAAGGGTTAGGGTTAGGGTTCGGGCTAGGGTTAGGGTTAGGGGACGGGGATGGTTTAGGGTCCAGGTGAGCGTATGGCAACGCTTTAGGGGGAGCGTGCGTGTGAGGGCGCGGGTTAGTGTTCGCGTACGGGTTAGGATTAGGTGACGGGTGAGGGTCAGGCTTCGGGGAAGGGTTAGGGTTAGGGTTCGGGCTAGGGTTAGGGTTACGGGACGGGGACGGTTTAGGGTCCAGGTGAGGGTACGGCAACGCTTTAGGGGGAGCGTGCGTGTGAGGGCGCGGGTTAGTGTTAGCGTACGGGTTAGAATTAGGGGACGGGTGAGTGTCAGGCTTCGGGGAAGGGTTAGGGTTAGGGTTCGGGCTAGGGTTAGGGTTAGGGGACGGGGACGGTTTCGGGTCCAGGTGAGGGTACGGCAACGCTTTAGGGGGAGCGTGCGTGTGAGGGCGCGGGTTAGTGTTAGCGTACGGGTTAGGATTAGGGGACGGGTGAGGGTCCGGCTTCGGGGAAGGGTTAGGGTTAGGGTTCGGGCTAGGGTTAGGGTTAGGGGACGGGGACGGTTTAGGGTCCAGGTGAGGGTACGGCAACGCTTTAGGGGGAGCTTGCGTGTGAGGGCGCGGGTTAGTGTTAGCGTACAGGTTAGGATTCGGGGACGGGTGAGGGTCAGGCTTCGGGGATGGGTTAGGGTTAGGGTTCGGGCTAGGGTTAGGGTTAGGGGACGGGGACGGTTTAGGGTCCAGGTGAGGGTACGGCAACGCTTTAGGGGGAGCGTGCGTGTGAGGGCGCGGGTTAGTGTTAGCGTACGGGTTAAGATTGGGGACGGGTGAGGGTCAGGCTTCGGGGAAGGGTTAGGGTTAGGGATCGGGCTAGGGTTAGGGTTAGGGGACGGGGACGGTTTCGGGTCCAGGTGAGGGTACGGCAACGCTTTAGGGGGAGCGTGCGTGTGAGGGCGCGGGTTAGTGTTAGCGTACGGGTTAGGATTAGGGGACGGGTGAGGGTCAGGCTTCGGGGAACGGTTATGGTTAGGGTTCGGGCTAGGGTTAGGGTTAGGGGACGGGGACGGTTTCGGGTCCAGGTGAGGGTACGGCAACGCTTTAGGGGGAGCGTGCGTGTGAGGGCGCGGGTTAGTGTTAGCGTACGGGTTAGGATTAGGGGACGGGTGAGGGTCAGGCTTCGGGGAAGGGTTAGGGTTAGGGTTCGGGCTACGGTTAGGGTTAGGGGACGGGGAAGGTTTAGGGTCCAGGTGAGGGTACGGCAACGCTTTAGGGGGAGCGTGCGTGTGAGGGCGCGGGTTAGTGTTAGCGTACGGGTTAGGATTAGGGGACGGGTGAGGGTCAGGCTTCGGGGAAGGGTTAGGGTTAGGGTTCGGGCTAGGGTTAGGGTTAGGGGACGGGGACGGTTTAGGGTCCAGGTGAGGGTACGGCAACGCCTTAGGGGGAGCGTGCGTGTGAGGGCGCGTGTTAGTGTTAGCGTACGGGTTAGGATTAGGGGACGGGTGAGGGTCAGGCTTCGGGGAAGGGTTAGTGTTAGGGTTCGGGCTAGGGTTAGGGTTAGGGGACGGGGACGGTTTAGGGTCCAGGTGAGGGTACGGCAACGCTATAGGGGGAGCGTGCGTGTGAGGGCGTGGGTTAGTGTTAGCGTACGGGTTAGGATTAGGGGACGGGTTAGGGTCAGGCTTCGGGGAAGGGTTAGGGTTAGGGTTCGGGCTAGGGTTAGGGTTAGGGGATGGGGAAGGTTTAGGGTCCAGGTGAGGGTACGGCAACGCTTTAGGGGGAGCGTGCGTGTGAGGGCGCGGGTTAGTGTTAGCGTACGGGTTAGGATTAGGGGACGGGTGAGGGTCAGGCTTCGGGGAAGGGTTAGGGTTAGGGTTCGGGCTAGGGTAAGGGTTAAGGGACGGGGACGGTTTAGGGTCCAGGTGAGGGTACGGCAACGCTTTAGGGGGAGCGTGCGTGTGAGGACGCGGGTTAGTGTTAGCGTACGGGTTAGGATTAGGGGACGGGTGAGGGTCAGGCATCGGGGAAGGGTTAGGGTTAGGGTTCGGGCTAGGGTTAGGGTTAGGGGACGGGGACGGTTTAGGGTCCAGGTTAGGGTACGGCAACGCTTTAGGGGGAGCGTACGTGTGAGGGCGCGGGTTAGTGTTAGCGTACGGGTTAGGATTAGGGGACGGGTGAGGGTCAGGCTTCGGGGAAGGGTTAGGGTTAGGGTTCGGGCTAGGGTTAGGGTTAGGGGACGGGGACGGTTTCGGGTCCAGGTGAGGGTACGGCAACGCTTTAGGGGGAGCGTGCGTGTGAGGGTGCGGGTTAGTGTTAGCGTACGGCTTAAGATTAGGGGACGGGTGAGGGTCAGGCTTCGGGGAAGGGTTAGGGTTAGGGTTCGGTCTAGGGTTAGGGTTAGGGGACGGGGACGGTTTCGGGTCCAGGTGAGGGTACGGCAACGCTTTAGGGGGAGCGTGCGTGTGAGGGCGCGGGTTAGTGTTAGCGTACGGGTTAGGATTAGGGGACGGGTGAGGGTCAGGCTTCGGGGAAGGGTTAGGGTTAGGGTTCGGGCTAGGGTTAGGGTTAGGGGACGGGGAAGGTTTAGGGTCCAGGTGAGGGTACGGCAACGCTTTAGGGGGAGCGTGCGTGTGAGGGTGCTGGTTAGTGTTAGCGTACGGCTTAGGATTAGGGGACGGGTGAGGGTCAGGTTTCGGGGAAGGGTTAGGGTTAGGGTTCGGGCTAGGGTTAGGGTTAGGGGACGGGGACGGTTTCCGGTCCAGGTGAGGGTACGGCAACGCTTTAGGGGGAGCGTGCGTGTGAGGGCGCGGGTTAGTGTTAGCGTACGGGTTAGGATTAGGGGACAGGTGAGGGTCAGGCTTCGGGGAAGGGTTAGGGTTAGGGTTCGGGCTAGGGTTAGGGTTAGGGGACGGGGATGGTTTAGGGTCCAGGTGAGGGTACGGCAACGCTTTAGGGGGAGCGTGCGTGTGAGGGCGCGGGTTAGTGTTAGCGTACGGGTTAGGATTAGGGGACGGGTGAGGGTCAGGCTTCGGGGAAGGGTTAGGGTTAGGGTTCGGGCTAGGGTTAGGGTTAGGGGACGGGGACGGTTTAGGGTCCAGGTGAGGGTACGGCAACGCTTTAGGGGGAGCGTGCGTGTGAGGGCGCGGGTTAGTGTTAGCGTACGGCTTAGGATTAGGGGACGGGTGAGGGTCAGGCTTCGGGAAAGGGTTAGGGTTAGGGTTCAGGCTAGGGTTAGGGTTAGGGGACCGGGACGGTTTAGGGTCCAGGTGAGGGTACGGCAACGCTTTAGGGGGAGCGTGCATGTGAGGGCGCGGGTTAGTGTTAGCGTACGGGTTAGGATTAGGGGACGGTTGAGGGTCAGGCTTCTGGGAAGTGTTAGCGTTAGGGTTCGGGCTAGGGTTAGGGTTAGGGGACGGGGACGGTTTAGGGTCCAGGTGAGGGTACGGCAACGCTTTAGGGGGAGCGTGCGTGTGAGGGTGCGGGTTAGTGTTAGCGAACGGCTTAGGATTAGGGGACGGGTGAGGGTCAGGCTTCGGGGAAGGGTTAGGGTTAGGGTTCGGGCTAGGGTTAGGGTTAGGGTACGGGGACGGTTTAGGGTCCAGGTGAGGGTACGGCAACGCTTTAGGGGGAGCGTGCGTGTGAGGGCGCGGGTTAGTGTTAGCGTTCGGCTTAGGATTAGGGGACGGGTGAGGGTCAGGCTTCGGGGAAGGGTTAGGGTTAGGGTTCGGGCTAGGGTTAGGGTTAGGGGACGGGGACGGTTTATGGTCCAGGTGAGGGTACGGCAACGCTTTAGGGGGAGCGTACGTGTGAGGGCGCGCGTTAGTGTTAGCGTACGGCTTAGGATTAGGGGACGGGTGAGGGTCAGGCTTCGGGGAAGGGTTAGGGTTAGGGTTCGGGCTAGGGTTAGGGTTAGGGGACAGGGACTGTTTAGGGTCCAGGTGAGGGTACGGCAACGCTTTAGGGGGAGCATGCGTTTGAGGGCGCGGGTTAGTGTTAGCGTACGGCTTAGGATTAGGGGACGGGTGAGGGTCAGGCTTCGGGGAAGGGTTAGGGTTAGGGTTCGGGCTAGGGTTAGGGTTAGGGGACGGGGACGGTTTAGGGTCCAGGTGAGGGTATGGCAACGCTTTAGGGGGAGCGTGCGTGTGAGGGCGCGGGTTAGTGGTAGCGTACGGCTTAGGATTACGGGACGGGTGAGGGTCAGGCTTCGGGGAAGGGTTAGGGTTAGGGTTCGGGCTAGGGTTAGGGTTAGGGGACGGGGACGGTTTAGGGTCCAGGTGAGGGTTCGGCAACGCTTTACGGGGAGCGTGCGTGTGAGGGTGCTGGTTAGTGTTAGCGTACGGCTTAGGATTAGGGGACGGGTGAGGGTCAGGTTTCGGGGAAGGGTTAGGGTTAGGGTTCGGGCTAGGGTTAGGGTTAGGGGACGGGGACGGTTTCCGGTCCAGGTGAGGGTACGGCAACGCTTTAGGGGGAGCGTGCGTGTGAGGGCGCGGGTTAGTGTTAGCGTACGGGTTAGGATTAGGGGACAGGTGAGGGTCAGGCTTCGGGGAAGGGTTAGGGTTAGGGTTCGGGCTAGGGTTAGGGTTAGGGGACGGGGATGGTTTAGGGTCCAGGTGAGGGTACGGCAACGCTTTAGGGGGAGTGTGCGTGTGAGGGCGCGGGTTAGTGTTAGCGTACGGGTTAGGATTAGGGGACGGGTGAGGGTCAGGCTTCGGGGAAGGGTTAGGGTTAGGGTTCGGGCTAGGGTTAGGGTTAGGGGACGGGGACGGTTTAGGGTCCAGGTGAGGGTACGGCAACGCTTTAGGGGGAGCGTGCGTGTGAGGGCGCGGGTTAGTGTTAGCGTACGGCTTAGGATTAGGGGACGGGTGAGGGTCAGGCTTCGGGAAAGGGTTAGGGTTAGGGTTCAGGCTAGGGTTAGGGTTAGGGGACCGGGACGGTTTAGGGTCCAGGTGAGGGTACGGCAACGCTTTAGGGGGAGCGTGCATGTGAGGGCGCGGGTTAGTGTTAGCGTACGGGTTAGGATTAGGGGACGGTTGAGGGTCAGGCTTCTGGGAAGTGTTAGCGTTAGGGTTCGGGCTAGGGTTAGGGTTAGGGGACGGGGACGGTTTAGGGTCCAGGTGAGGGTACGGCAACGCTTTAGGGGGAGCGTGCGTGTGAGGGTGCGGGTTAGTGTTAGCGAACGGCTTAGGATTAGGGGACGGGTGAGGGTCAGGCTTCGGGGAAGGGTTAGGGTTAGGGTTCGGGCTAGGGTTAGGGTTAGGGTACGGGGACGGTTTAGGGTCCAGGTGAGGGTACGGCAACGCTTTAGGGGGAGCGTGCGTGTGAGGGCGCGGGTTAGTGTTAGCGTTCGGCTTAGGATTAGGGGACGGGTGAGGGTCAGGCTTCGGGGAAGGGTTAGGGTTAGGGTTCGGGCTAGGGTTAGGGTTAGGGGACGGGGACGGTTTATGGTCCAGGTGAGGGTACGGCAACGCTTTAGGGGGAGCGTACGTGTGAGGGCGCGCGTTAGTGTTAGCGTACGGCTTAGGATTAGGGGACGGGTGAGGGTCAGGCTTCGGGGAAGGGTTAGGGTTAGGGTTCGGGCTAGGGTTAGGGTTAGGGGACAGGGACTGTTTAGGGTCCAGGTGAGGGTACGGCAACGCTTTAGGGGGAGCATGCGTTTGAGGGCGCGGGTTAGTGTTAGCGTACGGCTTAGGATTAGGGGACGGGTGAGGGTCAGGCTTCGGGGAAGGGTTAGGGTTAGGGTTCGGGCTAGGGTTAGGGTTAGGGGACGGGGACGGTTTAGGGTCCAGGTGAGGGTATGGCAACGCTTTAGGGGGAGCGTGCGTGTGAGGGCGCGGGTTAGTGGTAGCGTACGGCTTAGGATTAGGGGACGGGTGAGGGTCAGGCTTCGGGGAAGGGTTAGGGTTAGGGTTCGGGCTAGGGTTAGGGTTAGGGGACGGGGACGGTTTAGGGTCCAGGTGAGGGTTCGGCAACGCTTTACGGGGAGCGTGCGTGTGAGGGCGCGGGTTAGTGTTAGCGTACGGGTTAGGATTAGGGGACGGGTGAGGGTCAGGCTTCCGGGAAGGGTTAGGGTTAGGGTTCGGGCTAGGGTTAGTGTTAGGGGACGGGGACGGTTTCGGGTACAGGTGAGGGTACGGCAACGCTTTAGGGGGAGCGTGCGTGTGAGGGCGCGTGTTAGTGTTAGCGAACGGGTTAGGATTAGGGGACGGGTGAGGGTCAGGCTTCGGGGAAGGGTTACGGTTAGGGTTCGGGCTAGGGTCAGGGTTAGGGGACGGGGACGGTTTAGGGTCCAGGTGAGGGTACGGCAACGCTTTAGGGGGAGCGTGCGTGTGAGGGCGCGGGTTAGTGTTAGCGTACGGGTTAGGATTAGGGGACGGGTGAGGGTCAGGCTTCGGGGAAGGGTTAGGGTTAGGGTTCGGGCTAAGGTTAGGGTTATGGGACGGGGACGGTTTAGGGTCCAGGTGAGGGTACGGCAACGCTTTAGGGGGAGCGTGCGTGTGAGGGCGCGGGTTAGTGGTAGCGTACGGCTTAGGATTAGGGGACGGGTGAGGGTCAGGCTTCGGGGAAGGGTTAGGGTTAGGGTTCGGGCTAGGGTTAGGGTTAGGGGACGGGGACGGTTTAGGGTCCAGGTGAGGGTACGGCAACGCTTTAGGGGGAGCGTGCGTGTGAGGGCGCGGGTTAGTGTTAGCGTACGGGTTAGGATTAGGGGACGGGTGAGGGTCAGGCTTCGGGGAAGGGTTAGGGTTAGGGTTCGGGCTAGGGTTAGTGTTAGGGGACGGGGACGGTTTCGGGTCCAGGTGAGGGTACGGCAACGCTTCAGGGGGAGCGTGCGTATGAGGGCGCGAGTTAGTGTTAGCGTACGGGTTAGGATTAGGGGACGGGTGAGGGTCAGGCTTCGGGGAAAGGTTACGGTTAGGGTTCGGGCTAGGGTCAGGGTTAGGGGACGGGGACGGTTTAGGGTCCAGGTGAGGGTATGGCAACGCTTTAGGGGGAGCGTGCCTGTGAGGGCGCGTGTTAGTGTTAGCGTACGGGTTAGGATTAGGGGACGGGTGAGGGTCAGGCTTCGGGGAATGGTTAGGGTTAGGGTTCCGGCTAGGTTTAGGGTTAGGGGATGGGGAAGGTTTAGGGTCCAGGTGAGGGAACGGCAACGATTTAGGGGGAGCGTGCGTGTGAGGGCGCGGGTTAGTGTTAGCGTACGGGTTAGGATTAGGGGACGGGTGAGGGTCAGGCTTCGGGGAAGGGTTAGGGTTAGGGTTCGGGCTAGGGTTAGGGTTAGGGGACGGGGACGGTTTCGGGTCCAGGTGAGGGTACGGCAACGCTTTAGGGGGAGCGTTCGTGTGAGGGCGCGGGTTAGTGTTAGCGAACGGGTTAGGATTAGGGGACGGGTGAGGGTCAGGCTTCGGGGAAGGGTTAGGGTTAGGGTTCGGGCTAGGGTTAGGGGACGGGGACGGGGACGGTTTAGGGTCCAGGTGAGGGTACGGCAACGCTTTAGGGGGAGCGTGCGTGTGAGGGCGCGGGTTAGTGTTAGCGTACGGGTTAGGATTAGGGGACGGGTGAGTGTCAGGCTTCGGGGAAGGGTTAGGGTCAGGGTTCGGGCTAGGGTTAGGGTTAGGGGACGGGGACGGTTTAGGGTTCAGGTGAGTGTACGGCAACGCATTAGGGGGAGCGTGCGTGTGAGGGCGCGGGTTAGTGTTAGCGTACGGGTTAGGATTAGGGGACGGGTGAGGGTCAGGCTTCGGGGAAGGGTTAGGGTTAGGTTTTGGGCTACGGTTAGGGTTAGGGGACGGGGAAGGTTTAGGGTCCAGGTGAGGGTACGGCAACGCTTTAGGGGGAGCGTGCGTGTGAGGGCGCGGGTTAGTGTTAGCGTACGGGTTAGGATTAGGGGACGGGTGAGGGTCAGGCTTCGGGGAAGGGTTAGGGTTAGGGTTCGGGCTAGGGTTAGGGTTAGGGGACGGGGATGGTTTAGGGTCCAGGTGAGGGTACGGCAACGCTTTAGGGGGAGCGTGCGTGTGAGGGCGCGGGTTAGTGTTAGCGTACGGGTTAGGATTAGGGGACGGGTGAGGGTCAGGCTTCGGGGAAGGGTTAGGGTTAGGGTTCGGGCTAGGGTTAGGGTTAGGGGACGGGGACGGTTTCGGGTCCAGGTGAGGGTACGGCAACGTTTTAGGGGGAGCGTGCGTGTGAGGGAGCGGGTTAATGATAGCGTACGGGTTAGGATTAGGGGACGGGTGAGGGTCAGGCTTCGGGGAAGGGTTAGGGTTAGGGTTCGGGCTAGGGTTAGGGTTAGGGGACGGGGACGGTTTAGGGTCCAGGTGAGGGTACGGCAACGCTTTAGGGGGAGCGTGCGTGTGAGGGCGCGGGTTAGTTTTAGCGTACGGGTTAGGATTAGGGGACGGGTGAGGGTCAGGCTTCGGGGAAGGGTTAGGGTTAGGGTTCGGGCTAGGGTTAGGGTTAGGGGACGGGGACGGTTTAGGGTCCAGGTGAGGGTACGGCAACGCTTTAGGGGGAGCGTGCGTGTGAGGGCGCGGGTTAGTGTTAGCGTTCGGCTTAGGATTAGGGGACGGGTGAGGGTCAGGCTTCGGGGAAGGGTTAGGGTTAGGGTTCGGGCTAGGGTTAGGGTTAGGGGACGGGGACGGTTTAGGGTCCAGGTGAGGGTACGGCAACGCTTTAGGGGGAGCGTACGTGTGAGGGCGCGCGTTAGTGTTAGCGTACGGCTTAGGATTAGGGGACGGGTGAGGTTCAGGCTTCGGGGAAGGGTTAGGGTCAGGGTTCGGGCTAGGGTTAGGGTTAGGGGACGGGGACGGTTTAGGGTCCAGGTGAGGGTACGGCAACGCTTTAGGGGGAGTGTGCGTGTGAGGGCGCGGGTTAGTGTTAGCGTACGGCTTAGGATTAGGGGACGGGTGAGGGTCAGGCTTCGGGGAAGGGTTAGGGTTAGGGTTCGGGCTAGGGTTAGGGTTAGGGGACGGGGACGGTTTAGTGTCCAGGTGAGGGTACGGCAACGCTTTAGGGGGAGCGTGCGTGTGAGGGCGCGGGTTAGTGTTAGCGTACGGGTTAGGATTAGGGGACGGGTGAGGGTCAGGCTTCGGGGAAGGGTTAGGGTTAGGGTTCGGGCTAGGTTTAGGGTTAGGGGACGGGGACGGTTTAGGGTCCAGGTGAGGGTACGGCAACGCTTTAGGGGGAGCGTGCGTGTGAGGGCGCGGGTTAGTGTTAGCGTACGGGTTAGGATTAGGAGACGGGTGAGGGTTAGGCTTCGGGGAAGGGTTAGGGTTAGGGTTCGGGCTAGGTTTAGGGTTAGGGGACGGGGACGGTTTAGGGTCCAGGTGAGGGTACGGCAACGCTTTAGGGGGAGCGTGCGTGTGAGGGCGCGGGTTAGTGTTAGCGTACGGGTTAGGATTAGGGGACGGGTGAGGGTCAGGCTTCGGGGAAGGGTTAGGGTTAGGGTTCGGGCTAGGGTTAGGGTTAGGGGACGGGGACGGTTTAGGGTCCAGGTGAGGGTACGGCAACGCTTTAGGGGGAGCGTGCGTGTGAGGGCGCGGGTTAGTGTTAGCGTACGGGTTAGGATTAGGGGACGGGTGAGGGTCAGGCTTCGGGGAAGGGTTAGGGTTAGGGTTCGGGCTAGGGTTAGGGTTAGGGGACGGGGACGGTTTAGGGTCCAGGTGAGGGTACGGCAACGCTTTAGGGGGAGCGTGCGTGTGAGGGCGCGGGTTAGTGTTAGCGTACGGGTTAGGATTAGGGGACGGGTGAGGGTCAGGCTTCGGGGAAGGGTTAGGGTTAGGGTTCGGGCTAGGGTTAGGGTTAGGGGACGGGGACGGTTTAGGGTCCAGGTGAGGGTACGGCAACGCTTTAGGGGGAGCGTGCGTGTGAGGGCGCGGGTTAGTGTTAGCGTACGGGTTAGGATTAGGAGACGGGTGAGGGTCAGGCTTCGGGGAAGGGTTAGGGTTAGGGTTCGGGCTAGGTTTAGGGTTAGGGGACGGGGACGGTTTAGGGTCCAGGTGAGGGTACGGCAACGCTTTAGGGGGAGCGTGCGTGTGAGGGCGCGGGTTAGTGGTAGCGTACGGCTTAGGATTAGGGGACGGGTGAGGGTCAGGCTTCGGGGAAGGGTTAGGGTTAGGGTTCGGGCTAGGGTTAGGGTTAGGGGACGGGGACGGTTTAGGGTCCAGGTGAGGGTACGGCAACGCTTTAGGGGGAGCGTGCGTGTGAGGGCGCGGGTTAGTGTTAGCGTACGGGTTAGGATTAGGGGACGGGTGAGGGTCAGGCTTCTGGGAAGGGTTAGGGTTAGGGTTCGGGCTAGGGTTAGGGTTAGGGGACGGGGACGGTGTTGGGTCCAGGTGAGGGTACGGCAACGCTTTAGGGGGAGCGTGCGTGTGAGGGCGCGGGTTAGTGTTAGCGTACGGGTTAGGATTAGGGGACGGGAGAGGGTCAGGCTTCGGGGATGGGTTAGGGTTAGGGTTCGGGCTAGGGTTAGGGTTAGGGGACGGGGACGGTTTAGGGTCCAGGTGAGGGTACGGCAACGCTTTAGGGGGAGCGTGCGTGTGAGGGCGTGGGTTAGTGTTAGCGTACGGGTTAAGATTAGGGGACGGGTGAGGGTCAGGCTTCGGGGAAGGGTTAGGGTTAGGGTTCGGGCTAGGGTTAGGGTTAGGGGACGGGGACGGTTTCGGGTCCAGGTGAGGGTACGGCAACGCTTTAGGTGGAGCGTGCGTGTGAGGGCGCGGGTTAGTGTTAGCGTACGGGTTAGGATTAGGGGACGGGTGAGGGTCAGGCTTCGGGGAAGGGTTAGGGTTAGGGTTCGGGCTAGGGTTAGGGTTAGGGGACGGGGACGGTTTAGGGTCCAGGTGAGGGTACGGCAACGCTTTAGGGGGACCGTGCGTGTGAGGGCGCGGGTTAGTGTTAGCGTACGGCTTAGGATTAGGGGACGGGTGAGGGTCAGGCTTCGGGGAAGGGTTAGGGTTAGGGTTCGGGCTAGGGTTAGGGTTAGGGGACGGGGACGGTTTAGGGTCCAGGTGAGGGTACGGCAACGCTTTAGGGGGAGCGTGCGTGTGAGGGCGCGGGTTAGTGGTAGCGTACGGCTTAGGATTAGGGGACGGGTGAGGGTCAGGCTTCGGGGAAGGGTTAGGGTTAGGGTTCGGGCTAGGGTTAGGGTTAGGGGACGGGGACGGTTTAGGGTCCAGGTGAGGGTACGGCAACGCTTTAGGGGGAGCGTGCGTGTGAGGGCGCGGGTTAGTGTTAGCGTACGGATTAGGATTAGGGGACGGGTGAGGGTCAGGCTTCGGGGAAGGGTTAGGGTTAGGGTTCGGGCTAGGGTTAGTGTTAGGGGACGGGGACGGTTTCGGGTCCAGGTGAGGGTACGGCAACGCTTTAGGGGGAGCGTGCGTGTGAGGGCGCGTGTTAGTGTTAGCGTACGGGTTAGGATTAGGGGACGGGTGAGGGTCAGGCTTCGGGGAAGTGTTACGGTTAGGGTTCGGGCTAGGGTCAGGGTTAGGGGACGGGGACGGTTTAGGGTCCAGGTGAGGGTACGGCAACGCTTTAGGGGGAGCGTGCGTGTGAGGGCGCGGGTTAGTGTTAGCGTACGGGTTAGGATTAGGGGACGGGTGAGGGTCAGGCTTTGGGGAATGGTTAGGGTTAGGGTTCCGGCTAGGGTTAGGGTTAGGGGATGGGGAAGGTTTAGGGTCCAGGTGAGAGAACGGCAACGATTTAGGGGGAGCGTGCGTGTGAGGGCGCGGGTTAGTGTTAGCATACGGGTTAGGATTAGGGGACGGGTGAGGGTCAGGCTTCGGGGAAGGGTTAGGGTTAGGGTTCGGGCTAGGGTTAGGTTTAGGGGACGGGGACGGTTTCGGGTCCAGGTGAGGGTACGGCAACGCTTTAGGGGGAGCGTGCGTGTGAGGGCGCGGGTTAGTGTTAGCGTACGGCTTAGGATTAGGGGACGGGTGAGGGTCAGGCTTCGGGGAAGGGTTAGGGTTAGGGTTCGGGCTAGGGTTAGGGTTAGGGGACGGGGACGGTTTAGGGTCCAGGTGAGGGTACGGCAACGCTTTAGGGGGAGCGTGCGTGTGAGGGCGCGGGTTAGTGTTAGCGTACGGGTTAGGATTAGGGGACGGGTGAGGGTCAGGCTTCGGGGAAGGGTTAGTGTTAGGGTTCGGGCTAGGGTTAGAGTAAGGGTACGGGGACGGTTTAGGGTCCAGGTGAGTGTACGGCAACGCCTTAGGGGGAGCGTGCGTGTGAGGGCGCGGGTTAGTGTTAGTGTACGGGTTAGGATTAGGGGACAGGTGAGGGTCAGGCTTCGGGGAAGGGTTAGGGTTAGGGTTCGGGCTAGGGTTAGGGTTAGGGGACGGGGACGGTTTAGGGTCCAGGTGAGGGTACGGCAACGCTTTAGGGGGAGCGTGCGTGTGAGGGCGCGGGTTAGTGTTAGCGTACGGATTAAGATTAGGGGACGGGTGAGGGTCAGGCTTCGGGGAAGGGTTAGGGTTAGGGTTCGGGCTAGGGTTAGGGTTAGGGGACGGGGACGGTTTCGGGTCCAGGTGAGGGTACGGCAACGCTTTAGGGGGAGCGTGCGTGTGAGGGCGCGGGTTAGTGTTAGCGTACGGCTTAGGATTAGGGGACGGGTGAGGGTCAGGCTTCGGGGAAGGGTTAGGGTTAGGGTTCGGGCTAGGGTTAGGGTTAGGGGACGGGGACGGTTTCGGATCCAGGTGAGGGTACGGCAACGCTTTAGGGGGAGCGTGCGTGTGAGGGCGCGGGTTAGTGTTAGCGTACGGGTTAGGATTAGGGGACGGGTGAGGGTCAGGCTTCGGGGAAGGGTTAGGGTTAGGGTTCGGGCTAGGGTTAGGGTTAGGGGACGGGGACGGTTTAGGGTCCAGGTGAGGGTACGGCAACGCTTTAGGGGGAGCGTGCGTGTGAGGGCGCGCGTTAGTGTTAGCGTATGGCTTAGGATTAGGGGACGGGTGAGGGTCAGGCTTCGGGGAAGGGTTAGGGTTAGGGTTCGGGCTAGGGTTAGGTTTAGGGGACGGGGACGGTTTAGGGTCCAGGTGAGGGTACGGCAACGCTTTAGGGGGAGCGTGCGTGTGAGGGCGCGGGTTAGTGTTAGCGTACGGGTTAGGATTAGGGGACGGGTGAGGGTCAGGCTTCGGGGAAGGGTTAGGGTTAGGGTTCGGGCTAGAGTTAGGGTTAGGGGACGGGGACGGTTTAGGGTCCAGGTGAGGGTACGGCAACGCTTTAGGGGGAGCGTGCGTGTGAGGGCGCGGGTAAGTGTTAGCGTACGGGTTAGGATTAGGGGACGGGTGAGGGTCCGGTTTCGGGGAAGGGTTAGGGTTAGGGTTCGGGCTAGGGTTAGGGTTAGGGGACGGGGACGGTTTAGGGTCCAGGTGAGGGTACGGCAACGCTTTAGGGGGAGCGTGCGTGTGAGGGCGCGGGTTAGTGTTAGCGTACGGGTTAGGATTAGGGGACGGGTGAGGGTCAGGCTTCGGGGATGGGTTAGGGTTAGGGTTCGGGCTAGGGTTAGGGTTAGGGGACGGGGACGGTTTAGGGTCCAGGTGAGGGTACGGCAACGCTTTAGGGGGAGCGTGCGTGTGAGGGCACGGGTTAGTGTTAGCGTACGGGTTAAGATTAGGGGACGGGTGAGGGTCAGGCTTCGGGGAAGGGTTAGGGTTAGGGTTCGGGCTAGGGTTAGGGTTAGGGGACGGGGACGGTTTAGGGTCCAGGTGAGGGTACGGCAACGCTTTAGGTGGAGCGTGCGTGTGAGGGCGCGGGTTAGTGTTAGCGTACGGGTTAGGATTAGGGGACGGGTGAGGGTCAGGCTTCGGGGAAGGGTTAGGGTTAGGGTTCGGGCTAGGGTTAGGGTTAGGGGACGGGGACGGTTTAGGGTCCAGGTGAGGGTTCGGCAATGCTTTAGGGGGAGCGTGCGTGTGAGGGCGCGGGTTAGTGTTAGCGTACGGGTTAGGATTAGGGGACGGGTGAGGGTCAGGCTTCGGGGAAGGGTTAGGGTTAGGGTTAGGGCTAGGGTTAGGGTTAGGGGACGGGGACGGTTTAGGGTCCAGGTGAGGGTATGGCAACGCTTTAGGGGGAGCGTGCGTGTGAGGGCGCGGGTTAGTGGTAGCGTACGGCTTAGGATTAGGGGACGGGTGAGGGTCAGGCTTCGGGGAAGGGTTAGGGTTAGGGTTCGGGCTAGGGTTAGGGTTAGGGGACGGGGACGGTTTAGGGTCCAGGTGAGGGTACGGCAACGCTTTAGGGGGAGTGTGCGTGTGAGGGCGCGGGTTAGTGTTAGCGTACGGGTTAGGATTAGGGGACGGGTGAGGGTCAGGCTTCCGGGAAGGGTTAGGGTTAGGGTTCGGGCTAGGGTTAGTGTTAGGGGACGGGGACGGTTTCGGGTACAGGTGAGGGTACGGCAACGCTTTAGGGGGAGCGTGCGTGTGAGGGCGCGTGTTAGTGTTAGCGAACGGGTTAGGATTAGGGGACGGGTGAGGGTCAGGCTTCGGGGAAGGGTTACGGTTAGGGTTCGGGCTAGGGTCAGGGTTAGGGGACGGGGACGGTTTAGGGTCCAGGTGAGGGTACGGCAACGCTTTAGGGGGAGCGTGCGTGTGAGGGCGCGGGTTAGTGTTAGCGTACGGGTTAGGATTAGGGGACGGGTGAGGGTCAGGCTTCGGGGAAGGGTTAGGGTTAGGGTTCGGGCTAAGGTTAGGGTTAGGGGACGGGGACGGTTTAGGGTCCAGGTGAGGGTACGGCAACGCTTTAGGGGGATCGTGTGTGTGAGGGCGCGGGTTAGTGGTAGCGTACGGCTTAGGATTAGGGGACGGGTGAGGGTCAGGCTTCGGGGAAGGGTTAGGGTTAGGGTTCGGGCTAGGGTTAGGGTTAGGGGACGGGGACGGTTTAGGGTCCAGGTGAGGGTACGGCAACGCTTTAGGGGGAGCGTGCGTGTGAGGGCGCGGGTTAGTGTTAGCGTACGGGTTAGGATTAGGGGACGGGTGAGGGTCAGGCTTCGGGGAAGGGTTAGGGTTAGGGTTCGGGCTAGGGTTAGTGTTAGGGGACGGGGACGGTTTCGGGTCCAGGTGAGGGTACGGCAACGCTTCAGGGGGAGCGTGCGTATGAGGGCGCGTGTTAGTGTTAGCGTACGGGTTAGGATTAGGGGACGGGTGAGGGTCAGGCTTCGGGGAAAGGTTACGGTTAGGGTTCGGGCTAGGGTCAGGGTTAGGGGACGGGGACGGTTTAGGGTCCAGGTGAGGGTACGGCAACGCTTTAGGGGGAGCGTGCCTGTGAGGGCGCGTGTTAGTGTTAGCGTACGGGTTAGGATTAGGGGACGGGTGAGGGTCAGGCTTCGGGGAATGGTTAGGGTTAGGGTTCCGGCTAGGTTTAGGGTTAGGGGATGGGGAAGGTTTAGGGTCCAGGTGAGGGAACGGCAACGATTTAGGGGGAGCGTGCGTGTGAGGGCGCAGGTTAGTGTTAGCGTACGGGTTAGGATTAGGGGACGGGTGAGGGTCAGGCTTCGGGGAAGGGTTAGGGTTAGGGTTCGGGCTAGGGTTAGGGTTAGGGGACGGGGACGGTTTCGGGTCCAGGTGAGGGTACGGCAACGCTTTAGGGGGAGCGTGCGTGTGAGGGCGCGGGTTAGTGTTAGCGTACGGGTTAGGATTAGGGGACGGATGAGGGTCAGGCTTCGGGGAAGGGTTAGGGTTAGGGTTCGGGCTAGGGTTAGGTTTAGGGGACGGGGACGGTTTAGGGTCCAGGTGAGGGTACGGCAACGCTTTAGGGGGAGCGTGCGTGTGAGGGCGCGGGTTAGTGTTAGCGTACGGGTTAGGATTAGGGGACGGGTGAGTGTCAGGCTTCGGGGAAGGGTTAGGGTCAGGGTTCGGGCTAGGGTTAGGGTTAGGGGACGGGGACGGTTTAGGGTTCAGGTGAGTGTACGGCAACGCATTAGGGGGAGCGTGCGTGTGAGGGCGCGGGTTAGTGTTAGCGTACGGGTTAGGATTAGGGGATGGGTGAGGGTCAGGCTTCGGGGATGGGTTAGGGTTAGGGTTTGGGCTACGGTTAGGGTTAGGGGACGGGGAAGGTTTAGGGTCCAGGTGAGGGTACGGCAACGCTTTAGGGGGAGCGTGCGTGTGAGGGCGCGGGTTAGTGTTAGCGTACGGGTTAGGATTAGGGGACGGGTGAGGGTCAGGCTTCGGGGAAGGGTTAGGGTTAGGGTTCGGGCTAGGGTTAGGGTTAGGGTACGGGGACAGTTTAGGGTCCAGGTGAAGGTACGGCAAAGCTTTAGGGGGAGCGTGCGTGTGAGGGCGCGGGTTAGTGTTAGCGTACGGGTTAGGATTAGGGGACGGGTGAGGGTCAGGCTTCCGGGAAGGGTTAGGGTTAGGGTTCGGGCTAGAGTTAGGGTTAGGGGACGGGGACGGTCTAGGGTCCAGGTGAGGGTACGGCAACGCTTTAGGGGGAGCGTGCGTGTGAGGGCACGGGTTACTGTTAGCGTACGGGTTAGGATTAGGGGACGGGTGAGGGTCCGGCTTCGGGGAAGGGTTAGGGTTAGGGTTCGGGCTAGGGTTAGGGTTAGGGGACGGGGACAGTTTAGGGTCCAGGTGAGGGTACGGCAACGCTTTAGGGGGAGCGTGCGTGTGAGGGCGCGGGTTAGTGTTAGCGTACGGGTTAGGATTAGGGGACGGGTGAGGGTCAGGCTTCGGGGATGGGTTAGGGTTAGGGTTCGGTCTAGGGTTAGGGTTAGGGGACGGGGACGGTTTAGGGTCCAGGTGAGGGTACGGCAACGCTTTAGGGGGAGCGTGCGTGTGAGGGCGCGGGTTAGTGTTAGCGTACGGGTTAAGATTAGGGGACGGGTGAGGGTCAGGCTTCGGGGAAGGGTTAGGGTTAGGGTTCGGGCTAGGGTTAGGGTTAGGGGACGGGGACAGTTTCGGGTCCAGGTGAGGGTACGGCAAAGCTTTAGGTGGAGCGTGCGTGTGAGGGCGCGGGTTAGTGTTAGCGTACGGGTTAGGATTAGGGGACGGGTGAGGGTCAGGCTTCGGGGAAAGGTTACGGTTAGGGTTCGGGCTAGGGTTAGGGTTAGGGGACGGGGACGGTTTAGGGTCCAGGTGAGGGTGCGGCAACGCTTTAGGGGGAGCGTGCATGTGAGGGCGTGGGTTAGTGTTAGCGTATGGGTTAAGAATAGGGGACGGGTGAGGGTCAGGCTTCGGGGAAGGGTTAGGGTTAGGGTTCGGGCTAGGGTTAGGGTTAGGGGACGGGGACAGTTTCGGGTCCAGGTGAGGGTACGACAACGCTTTAGGTGGAGCGTGCGTGTGAGGGCGTGGGTTAGTGTTAGCGTACGGCTTAGGATTAGGGGACGGGTGAGGGTCAGGCTTCGGGGAAGGGTTAGGGTTAGGGTTCGGGCTAGGGTTAGGGTTAGGGGACGGGGACGGTTTAGGGTCCAGGTGAGGGTACGGCAACGCTTTAGGGGGAGCGTGCGTGTGAGGGTGCGGGTTAGTGGTAGCGTACGGCTTAGGATTAGGGGACGGGTGAGGGTCAGGCTTCGGGGAAGGGTTAGGGTTAGGGTTCGGGCTAGGGTTAGTGTTAGGGGACGGGGACGGTTTCGGGTCCAGGTGAGGGTACGGCAACGCTTCAGGGGGAGCGTGCGTGTGAGGGCGCGTGTTAGTGTTAGCGTACGGGTTAGGATTAGGGGACGGGTGAGGGTCAGGCTTCGGGGAAAGGTTACGGTTAGGGTTCGGGCTAGGGTCAGGGTTAGGGGACGGGGACGGTTTAGGGTCCAGGTGAGGGTACGGCAACGCTTTAGGGGGAGCGTGCCTGTGAGGGCGCGGGTTAGTGTTAGCGTACGGGTTAGGATTAGGGGACGGGTGAGGGTCAGGCTTCGGGGAATGGTTAGGGCTAGGGTTAGGGTTAGGGGATGGGGAAGGTTTAGGGTCCAGGTGAGGGAACGGCAACGATTTAGGGGGAGCGTGCGTGTGAGGGCGCGGGTTAGTGTTAGCGTACGGGTTAGGATTAGGGGACGGGTGAGGGTCAGGCTTCGGGGAAGGGTTAGGGTTAGGGTTCGGGCTAGGGTTAGGGTTAGGGGACGGGGACGGTTTCGGGTCCAGGTGAGGGTACGGCAACGCTTTAGGGGGAGCGTGCGTGTGAGGGCGCGGGTTAGTGTTAGCGTACGGCTTAGGATTAGGGGACGGGTGAGTGTCAGGCTTCGGGGAAGGGTTAGGGTTAGGGTTCGGGCTAGGGTTAGGGTTAGGGGACGGGGACGGTTTAGGGTCCAGGTGAGGGTACGGCAACGCTTTAGGGGGAGCGTGCGTGTGAGGGCGCGGGTTAGTGTTAGCGTACGGGTTAGGATTAGGGGACGGGTGAGTGTCAGGCTTCGGGGAAGGGTTAGGGTCATGGTTCGGGCTAGGGTTAGGGTTAGGGGACGGGGACGGTTTAGGGTTCAGGTGAGGGTACGGCAACGCTTTAGGGGGAGCGTGCGTGTGAGGGCGCGGGTTAGTGTTAGCGTACGGCTTAGGATTAGGGGACGGGTGAGGGTCAGGCTTCGGGGAAGGGTTAGGGTTAGGGTTTGGGCTACGGTTAGGGTTAGGGGACGGGGAAGGTTTAGGGTCCAGGTGAGGGTACGGCAACGCTTTAGGGGGAGCATGCGTGTGAGGGCGCGGGTTAGTGTTAGCGTACGGGTTAGGATTAGGGGACGGGTGAGGGTCAGTCTTCGGGGAAGGGTTAGGGTTAGGGTTTGGGCTAGGGTTAGGGTTAGGGGACGGGGACGGTTTAGGGTCCAGGTGAGGGTACGGCAACGCTTTAGGGGGAGCGTGCATGTGAGGGCGTGGGTTAGTGTTAGCGTATGGGTTAAGATTAGGGGACGGGTGAGGGTCAGGCTTCGGGGAAGGGTTAGGGTTAGGGTTCGGGCTAGGGTTAGGGTTAGGGGACGGGGACAGTTTCGGGTCCAGGTGAGGGTACGGCAACGCTTCAGGGGGAGCGTGCGTGTGAGGGCGCGTGTTAGTGTTAGCGTACGGGTTAGGATTAGGGGACGGGTGAGGGTCAGGCTTCGGGGAAAGGTTACGGTTAGGGTTCGGGCTAGGGTCAGGGTTAGGGGACGGGGACGGTTTAGGGTCCAGGTGAGGGTACGGCAACGCTTTAGGGGGAGCGTGCCTGTGAGGGCGCGGGTTAGTGTTAGCGTACGGGTTAGGATTAGGGGACGGGTGAGGGTCAGGCTTCGGGGAATGGTTAGGGTTAGGGTTCCGGCTAGGGTTAGGGTTAGGGGATGGGGAAGGTTTAGGGTCCAGGTGAGGGAACGGCAATCATTTAGGGGGAGCGTGCGTGTGAGGGCGCGGGTTAGTGTTAGCGTACGGGTTAGGATTAGGGGACGGGTGAGGGTCAGGCTTCGGGGAAGGGTTAGGGTTAGGGTTCGGGCTAGGGTTAGGGTTAGGGGACGGGGACGGTTTCGGGTCCAGGTGAGGGTACGGCAACGCTTTAGGGGGAGCGTGCGTGTGAGGGCGCGGGTTAGTGTTAGCGTACGGCTTAGGATTAGGGGACGGGTGAGGGTCAGGCTTCGGGGAAGGGTTAGGGTTAGGGTTCGGGCTAGGGTTAGGGTTAGGGGACGGGGACGGTTTAGGGTCCAGGTGAGGGTACGGCAACGCTTTAGGGGGAGCGTGCGTGTGAGGGCGCGGGTTAGTGTTAGCGTACGGGTTAGGATTAGGGGACGGGTGAGTGTCAGGCTTCGGGGAAGGGTTAGGGTCAGGGTTCGGGCTAGGGTTAGGGTTAGGGGACGGGGACGGTTTAGGGTTCAGGTGAGGGTACGGCAACGCTTTAGGGGGAGCGTGCGTGTGAGGGCGCGGGTTAGTGTTAGCGTACGGCTTAGGATTAGGGGACGGGTGAGGGTCAGGCTTCGGGGAAGGGTTAGGGTTAGGGTTTGGGCTACGGTTAGGGTTAGGGGACGGGGAAGGTTTAGGGTCCAGGTGAGGGTACGGCAACGCTTTAGGGGGAGCGTGCGTGTGAGGGCGCGGGTTAGTGTTAGCGTACGGGTTAGGATTAGGGGACGGGTGAGGGTCAGGCTTAGGGGAAGTGTTAGGGTTAGGGTTCGGGCTAGGGTTAGGGTTAGGGTACGGGGACGGTTTAGGGTCCAGGTGAGGGTACGGCAACGCTTTAGGGGGAGCGTGCATGTGAGGGCGTGGGTTACTGTTAGCGTATGGGTTAAGATTAGGGGACGGGTGAGGGTCAGGCTTCGGGGAAGGGTTAGGGTTAGGGTTAGGGTTAGGGTTAGGGTTAGGGTTAGGGTTAGGGTTCGGGTTAGGGTTAGGGTTAGGGTTAGGGTTAGGGTTCGGGCTACGGTTAGGGTTAGGGGACGGGGAAGGTTTAGGGTCCAGGTGAGGGTACGGCAACGCTTTAGGGGGAGCGTGCGTGTGAGGGCGCGTGTTAGTGTTAGCGTACGGGTTAGGATTAGGGGACGGGTGAGGGTCAGGCTTCGGGGAAGGGTTAGGGTTAGGGTTCGGGCTAGGGTTAGGGTTAGGGGATGGGGACGGTTTAGGGTCCAGGTGAGGGTACGGCAACGCTTTAGGGGGAGCGTGCGTGTGAGGGCGCGGCTTAGTGTTAGCGTACAGGTTAGGATTAGGGGACGGGTGAGGGTCAGGCTTCGGGGAATGGTTAGGGTTAGGGTTCGGGCTAGGGTTAGGGTTAGGGGATGGGGAAGGTTTAGGGTCCAGGTGAGGGAACGGCAACGCTTTAGGGGGAGCGTGCGTGTGAGGGCGCGGGTTAGTGTTAGCGTACGGGTTAGGATTAGGGGACGGGTGAGGGTCAGGCTTCGGGGAAGGGTTAGGGTTAGGGTTCGGGCTAGGGTTAGGGTTAGGGGACGGGGACGGTTTCGGGTCCAGGTGAGGGTACGGCAACGCTTTAGGGGGAGCGTGCGTGTGAGGGCGCGGGTTAGTGTTAGCGTACGGCTTAAGATTAGGGGACGGGTGAGGGTCAGGCTTCGGGGAAGGGTTAGGGTTAGGGTTCGGGCTAGGGTTAGGGTTAGGGGACGGGGACGGTTTAGGGTCCAGGTGAGGGTACGGCAACGCTTTAGGGGGAGCGTGCGTGTGAGGGCGCGGGTTGGTGTTAGCGTATGGCTTAGGATTAGGGGACGGGTGAGGGTCAGGCTTCGGGGAAGGGTTAGGGTCAGGGTTCGGGCTAGGGTTAGGGTTAGGGGACGGGGACGGTTTCGGGTCCAGGTGAGGGTACGGCAACTCTTTAGGGGGAGCGTGCGTGTGAGGGCGCGGGTTAGTGTTAGCGTACAGGTTAGGATTAGGGGACAGGTGAGGGTCAGGCTTCGGGGAAGGGTTAGGGTTAGGGTTCGGGCTAGGGTTAGGGTTAGGGGACGGGGACGGTTTAGGGTTCAGGTGTGGGTACGGCAACGCTTTAGGGGGAGCGTGCGTGTGAGGGCGCGGGTTAGTGTTAGCGTACGGCTTAGGATTAGGGGACGGGTGAGAGTCAGGCTTCGGGGAAGGGTTAGGGTTAGGGTTCGGGCTACGGTTTGGGTTAGGGGACGGGGAAGGTTTAGGGTCCAGGTGAGGGTACGGCAACGCTTTAGGGGAGCGTGCGTGTGAGGGCGCGGGTTAGTGTTAGCGTACGGGTTAGGATTAGGGGACGGGTGAGGGTCAGGCTTCGGGGAAGGGTTAGGGTTAGGGTTCGGGCTAGGGTTAGGGTTAGGGGACGGGGACGGTTTAGGGTCCAGGTGAGGGTACGGCAACGCTTTAGGGGGAGCGTGCGTGTGAGGGCGAGGGTTAGTGTTAGCGTACGGGTTAGGATTAGGGGTCGGGTGAGGGTCAGGCTTCGGGGAAGGCTTAGGGTTAGGGTTCGGGCTAGGGTTAAGGTTAGGGGACGGTTACGGTTTAGGGTTCAGGTGAGGGTACGGCAACGCTTTAGGGGGAGCGTGCGTGTGAGGGCGCGGGTTAGTGTTAACGTACGGCTTAGGATTAGGGGACGGGTGAGGGTCAGGCTTCGGGGAAGGGTTAGGGTTAGGGTTCGGGCTACGGTTAGGGTTAGGGGACGGGGAAGGTTTAGGGTCCAGGTGAGGGTACGGCAACGCTTTAGGGGGAGCGTGCGTGTGAGGGCGCGGGTTAGTGTTAGCGTACGGGTTAGGATTAGGGGATGGGTGAGGGTCAGGCTTCGGGGAAGGGTTAGGGTTAGGGTTCGGGCTAGGGTTAGGGTTAGGGGACGGGGACGGTTTAGGGTCCAGGTGAGGGTACGGCAACGCTTTAGGGGGAGCGTGCGTGTGAGGGCGCGGGTTAGTGTTAGCGTACGGGTTAGGATTAGGGGACGGGTGAGGGTCAGGCTTCGGGAAAGGGTTAGGGTTAGGGTTCGGGCTAGGGTTAGGGTTAGGGGATGGGGACGGTTTAGGGTCCAGGTGAGGGTACGGCAACGCTTTAGGGGGAGCGTGCGTGTGAGGGCGCGGGTTAGTGTTAGCGTACGGGTTAGGATTAGGGGACGGGTGAGGGTCAGGCTTCGGGGAAGGGTTAGGGTTAGGGTTTGGGCTAGGGCTAGGGTTAGGGGACGGGGACGGTTTAGGGTCCAGGTGAGGGTACGGCAACGCTTTAGGGGGAGCGTGCGTGTGAGGGTGCGGGTTAGTGTTAGCGTACGGGTTAGGATTACGGGACGGGTGAGGGTCAGGCTTCGGGGAAGGGTTAGGGTTAGGGTTCGGGCTAGGGTTAGAGTTAGGGGATGGGGACGGTTTAGGGTCCAGGTGAGGGTACGGCAACGCTTTAGGGGGAGCGTGCGTGTGAGGGCGCGGGTTAGTGTTAGCGTACGGGTTAGGATTAGGGGACGGGTGAGGGTCAGGCTTCTGGGAAGGGTTAGGGTTAGGGTTCGGGCTAGGGTTAGGGTTAGGGGACGGGGACGGTTTAGGGTCCAGGTGAGGGTACGGCAACGCTTTAGGGGGAGCGTGCATGTGAGGGCGCGGGTTAGTGTTAGCGTACGGGTTAGGATTAGGGGACGGGTGAGGGTCAGGCTTCGGGGAAGGGTTAGGGTTAGGGTTCGGGCTAGGGTTAGGGTTAGGGGACGGGGACGGTTTAGGGTCCAGGTGAGGGTACGGCAACGCTTTAGGGGGAGCGTGCGTGTGAGAGCGCGGGTTAGTGTTAGCGTACGGGTTAGGATTAGGGGACGGGTGAGGGTCAGGCTTCGGGGAAGGGTTAGGGTTAGGGTTCGGGCTAGGGTTAGGGTTAGGGGACGGGGACGGTTCGGGTTCAGGTGAGGGTACGGCAACGCTTTAGGGGGAGCGTGCGTGTGAGGGCGCGGGTTAGTGTTAGCGTACGGCTTAGGATTAGGGGACGGGTGAGGGTCAGGCTTCGGGGAAGGGTTAGGGTTAGGGTTCGGGCTACGGTTAGGGTTAGGGGACGGGGAAGGTTTAGGGTCCAGGTGAGGGTACGGCAACGCTTTAGGGGGAGCGTGCGTGTGAGGGCGCGGGTTAGTGTTAGCGTACGGCTTAGGATTAGGGGACGGGTGAGGGTCAGGCTTCGGGGAAGGGTTAGGGTTAGGGTTCGGGCTAGGGTTAGGGTTAGGGGACGGGGACGGTTTAGGGTTCAGGTGAGGGTACGGCAACGCTTTAGGGGGAGCGTGCGTGTGAGGGCACGGGTTAGTGTTAGCGTACGGGTTAGGATTAGGGGATGGGTGAGGGTCAGGCTTCGGGGAAGGGTTAGGGTTAGGGTTCGGGCTAGGGTTCGGGTTAGGTGACGGGGACGGTTTAGGGTCCAGGTGAGGGTACGGCAACGCTTTAGGGGGAGCTTGCATGTGAGGGCGCGGGTTAGTGTTAGCGTACGGGTTAGGATTAGGGGACGGGTGAGGGTCAGGCTTCGGGGAAGGTTTAGGGTTAGGGTTCGGGCTAGGGTTAGGGTTAGGGGACGGGGACGGTTTAGGGTCCAGGTGAGGGTACGGCAACGCTTTAGGGGGAGCGTGCGTGTGAGGGCGCGGGTTAGTGTTAGCGTACGGGTTAGGATTAGGGGACGGGTGAGGGTCAGGCTTCGGGGAAGGGTTAGGGTTAGGGTTCGGGCTAGGGTTAGGGTTAGGGGACGGGGACGGTTAGGGTTCAGGTGAGGGTACGGCAACGCTTTAGGGGGAGCGTGCGTGTGAGGGCGCGGGTTAGTGTTAGCGTACGGCTTAGGATTAGGGGACGGGTGAGGGTCAGGCTTCGGGGAAGGGTTAGGGTTAGGGTTCGGGCTACGGTTAGGGTTAGGGGACGGGGAAGGTTTAGGGTCCAGGTGAGGGTACGGCAACGCTTTAGGGGGAGCGTGCGTGTGAGGGCGCGGGTTAGTGTTAGCGTACGGCTTAGGATTAGGGGACGGGTGAGGGTCAGGCTTCGGGGAAGGGTTAGGGTTAGGGTTCGGGCTAGGGTTAGGGTTAGGGGACGGGGACGGTTTAGGGTTCAGGTGAGGGTACGGCAACGCTTTAGGGGGAGCGTGCGTGTGAGGGCACGGGTTAGTGTTAGCGTACGGGTTAGGATTAGGGGATGGGTGAGGGTCAGGCTTCGGGGAAGGGTTAGGGTTAGGGTTCGGGCTAGGGTTAGGGTTAGGGGACGGGGACGGTTTAGGGTCCAGGTGAGGGTACGGCAACGCTTTAGGGGGAGCGTGCGTGTGAGGGCGCGGGTTAGTGTTAGCGTACGGGTTAGGATTAGGGGACGGGTGAGGGTCAGGCTTCGGGGAAGGGTTAGGGTTAGGGTTCGGGCTAGGGTTAGGGTTAGGGGACGGGGACGGTTTAGGGTCCAGGTGAGGGTACGGCAACGCTTTAGGGGGAGCGTGCGTGTGAGGGCGCGGGTTAGTGTTAGCGTACGGGTTAGGATTAGGGGACGGGTGAGGGTCAGGCTTCGGGGAAGGGTTAGGGTTAGGGTTCGGGCTAGGGTTAGGGTTAGGGGACGGGGACGGTTTCGGGTCCAGGTGAGGGTACGGCAACGCTTTAGGGGGAGCGTTCGTGTGAGGGCACGCGTTAGTGTTAGCGTACGGGTTAGGATTAGGGTACGGGTGAGGGTCAGGCTTCGGGGAAGGGTTAGGGTTAGGGTTCGGGCTAGGGTTAGGGTTAGGGGACGGGGACGGTTTAGGGTCCAGGAGAGGGTACGGCAACGCTTTAGGGGGAGCGTGCGTGTGAGGGCTTGCGTTAGTGTTAGCGTACGGGTTAGGATTAGGGGACGGGTGAGGGTCAGGCTTCGGGGAAGGGTTAGGGTTAGGGTTCGGGCTAGGGTTAGGGTTAGGGGACGGGGACGGTTTAGGGTCCAAGTGAGGGTACGGCAACGCTTTAGGGGGAGCGTGCGTGTGAGGGCGCGCGTTAGTGTTAGCGTGCGGCTTAGGATTAGGGGACGGGTGAGGGTCAGGCTTCGGGGAAGGGTTAGGGTTAGGGTTCGGGCTAGGGTTAGGGTTAGGGGACGGGGACGGTTTAGGGTCCAGGTGAGGGTACTGCAACGCTTTAGGGGGAGCGTGGGTGTGAGGGCGCGGGTTAGTGTTAGCGTACGGCTTAGGATTAGGGGACGGGTGAGGGTCAGGCTTCGGGGAAGGGTTAGGGTTAGGGTTTGGGCTAGGGTTAGGGTTAGGGGACGGGGACGGTTTAGGGTCCAGGTGAGGGTACGGCAACGCTTTAGGGGGAGCGTGCGTGTGAGGGCGCGGGTTAGTGTTAGCGTACGGGTTAGGATTAGGGGACGGGTGAGGGTCAGGCTTCGGGGAAGGGTTAGGGTTAGGGTTCGGGCTAGGGTTAGGGTTAGGGGATGGGGACGGTTTAGGGTCCAGGTGAGGGTACGGCAACGCTTTAGGGGGAGCGTGCGTGTGAGGGCGCGTGTTAGTGTTAGCGTACGCGTTAGGATTAGGGGACGGGTGAGGGTCAGGCTTCGGGGAAGGGTTAGGGTTAGGGTTCGGGCTAGGGTTAGGGTTAGGGGACGGGGACGGTTTAGGGTCCAGGTGAGGGTACGGCAACGCTTTAGGGGGAGCGTGCGTGTGAGGGCGCGGGTTAGTGTTAGCGTACGGGTTAGGATTAGGGGACGGGTGAGGGTCAGGCTTCGGGGAAGGGTTAGGGTTAGGGTTCGGGCTAGGGTTAGGGTTAGGGGATGGGGAAGGTTTAGGGTCCAGGTGAGGGTACGGCAACGCTTTAGGGGGAGCGTGCGTGTGAGGGCGTGGGTTAGTGTTAGCGTACGGGTTAGGATTAGGGGACGGGTGAGGGTCAGGCTTCGGGGAAGGTTTAGGGTTAGGGTTCGGGCTAGGGTAAGGGTTAAGGGACGGGGACGGTTTAGGGTCCAGGTGAGGGTACGGCAACGCTTTAGGGGGAGCGTGCGTGTGAGGACGCGGGTTAGTGTTAGCGTACGGGTTAGGATTAGGGGACGGGTGAGGGTCAGGCATCGGGGAAGGGTTAGGGTTAGGGTTCGGGCTAGGGTTAGGGTTAGGGGACGGGGACGGTTTAGGGTCCAGGTGAGGGTACGGCAACGCTTTGGGGGGAGCGTACGTGTGAGGGCGCGGGTTAGTGTTAGCGTACGGGTTAGGATTAGGGGACGGGTGAGGGTCAGGCTTCTGGGAAGTGTTAGGGTTAGGGTTCGGGCTAGGGTTAGGGTTAGGGGACGGGGACGGTTTAGGGTCCAGGTGAGGGTACGGCAACGCTTTAGGGGGAGCGTGCGTGTGAGGGCGCGGGTTAGTGTTAGCGTACGGCTTAGGATTAGGAGACGGGTGAGGGTCAGGCTTCGGGGAAGGGTTAGGGTTAGGGTTCGGGCTAGGGTTAGGGTTAGGGGACGGGGAAGGTTTAGGGTCCAGGTGAGGGTACGGCAATGCTTTAGGGGAGCGTGCGTGTGAGGGCGCGGGTTAGTGTTAGCGTACGGGTTAGGATTAGGGGACGGGTGAGGGTCAGGCTTCGGGGAAGGGTTAGGGTTAGGGTTCGGGCTAGGGTTAGGGTTAGGTGACGGGGACGGTTTAGGGTCCAGGTGAGGGTACGGCAACGCTTTAGGGGGAGCGTGCGTGTGAGGGCGCGGGTTAGTGTTAGCGTACGGGTTAGGATTAGGGGATGGGTGAGGGTCAGGCTTCGGGGAAGGCTTAGGGTTAGGGTTCGGGCTAGGGTTAGGGTTAGGGGACGGGGACGGTTTAGGGTCCAGGTGAGGGTACGGCAACGCTTTAGGGGGAGCGTGCGTGTGAGGGCGAGGGTTAGTGTTAGCGTACGGGTTAGGATTAGGGGACGGGTGAGGGTCAGGCTTCGGGGAAGGCTTAGGGTTAGGGTTCGGGCTAGGGTTAAGGTTAGGGGACGGTTACGGTTTAGGGTTCAGGTGAGGGTACGGCAACGCTTTAGGGGGAGCGTGCGTGTGAGGGCGTGGGTTAGTGTTAACGTACGGCTTAGGATTAGGGGACGGGTGAGGGTCAGGCTTCGGGGAAGGGTTAGGGTTAGGGTTCGGGCTAGGGTTAGGGTTAGGGGACGGGGACGGTTTAGGGTCCAGGTGAGGGTACGGCAACGCTTTAGGGGGAGCGTGCGTGTGAGGGCGCTGGTTAGTGTTAGCGTACGGGTTAGGATTAGGGGACGGGTGAGGGTCAGGCTTCGGGGAAGGGTTAGGGTTAGGGTTCGGGCTAGGGTTAGGGTTAGGGGACGGGGACGGTTTCGGGTCCAGGTGAGGTTACGGCAACGCTTTAGGTGGAGCGTGCGTGTGAGGGCACGCGTTAGTGTTAGCGTACGGGTTAGGATTAGGGTACGGGTGAGGGTCAGGCTTCGGGGAAGGGTTAGGGTTAGGGTTCGGGCTAGGGTTAGGGTTAGGGGACGGGGACGGTTTAGGGTCCAGGAGAGGGTACGGCAACGCTTTAGGGGGAGCGTGCGTGTGAGGGCGCGCGTTAGTGTTAGCGTACGGCTTAGGATTAGGGGACGGGTGAGGGTCAGGCTTCGGGGAAGGGTTACGGTTAGGGTTCGGGCTAGGGTTAGGGTTAGGGGACGGGGACGGTGTAGGGTCCAAGTGAGGGTACGGCAACGCTTTAGGGGGAGCGTGCGTGTGAGGGCGCGCGTTAGTGTTAGCGTGCGGCTTAGGATTAGGGGACGGGTGAGGGTCAGGCTTCGAGGAAGGGTTAGGGTTAGGGTTCGGGCTAGGGTTAGGGTTAGGGGACGGGGACGGTTTAGGGTCCAGGTGAGGGTACGGCAACGCTTTAGGGGGAGCGTGCGTGTGAGGGCGCGGGTTAGTGTTAGCGTACGGCTTAGGATTAGGGGACGGGTGAGTGTCAGGCTTCGGGGAAGGGTTAGGGTTAGGGTTTGGGCTAGGGTTAGGGTTAGGGGACGGGGACGGTTTAGGGTCCAGGTGAGGGTACGGCAATGCTTTAGGGGGAGCGTGCGTGTGAGGGCGCGGGTTAGTGTTAGCGTACGGGTTAGGATTAGGGGACGGGTGAGGGTCAGGCTTCGGGGAAGGGTTAGGGTTAGGGTTCGGGCTAGGGTTAGGGTTAGGGGATGGGGACGGTTTAGGGTCCAGGTGAGGGTACGGCAACGCTTTAGGGGGAGCGTGCGTGTGAGGGCGCGTGTTAGTGTTAGCGTACGCGTTAGGATTAGGGGACGGGTGAGGGTCAGGCTTCGGGGAATGGTTAGGGTTAGGGTTCGGGCTAGGGTTAGGGTTAGGGGACGGGGAAGGTTTAGGGTCCAGGTGAGGGTACGGCAACGCTTTAGGGGGAGCGTGCATGTGAGGGCGCGGGTTAGTGTTAGCGTACGGGTTAGGATTAGGGGACGGGTGAGGGTCAGGCTTCGGGGAAGGGTTAGGGTTAGGGTTCGGGCTAGGGTTAGGGTTAGGGGATGGGGAAGGTTTAGGGTCCAGGTGAGGGTACGGCAACGCTTTAGGGGGAGCGTGCGTGTGAGGGCGTGGGTTAGTGTTAGCGTACGGGTTAGGATTAGGGGACGGGTGAGGGTCAGGCTTCGGGGAAGGTTTAGGGTTAGGGTTCGGGCTAGGGTAAGGGTTAAGGGACGGGGACGGTTTAGGGTCCAGGTGAGGGTACGGCAACGCTTTAGGGGGAGCGTGCGTGTGAGGACGCGGGTTAGTGTTAGCGTACGGGTTAGGATTAGGGGACGGGTGAGGGTCAGGCATCGGGGAAGGGTTAGGGTTAGGGTTCGGGCTAGGGTTAGGGTTAGGGGACGGGGACGGTTTAGGGTCTAGGTGAGGGTACGGCAACGCTTTAGGGGGAGCTTACGTGTGAGGGCGCGGGTTAGTGTTAGCGTACGGGTTAGGATTAGGGGACGGGTGAGGGTCAGGCTTCTGGGAAGGGTTAGGGTTAGGGTTCGGGCTAGGGTTAGGGTTAGGGGACGGGGACGGTTTAGGGTCCAGTTGAGGGTACGGCAACGCTTTAGGGTGAGCGTGCATGTGAGGGCGCGGATTAGTGTTAGCGTACGGGTTAGGATTAGGAGACGGGTGAGGGTGAGGCTTCGGGGAAGGGTTAGGGTTAGGGTTCGGGATAGGGTTAGGGTTAGGGGACGGGGACGGTTTAGGGTCCAGGTGAGGGTACGGCAACGCTTTAGGGGGAGCGTGCGTGTGAGGGCGCTGGTTAGTGTTAGCGTACGGGTTAGGATTAGGGGACGGGTGAGGGTCAGGCTTCGGGGAAGGGTTAGGGTTAGGGTTCGGGCTAGGGTTAGGGTTAGGGGACGGGGACGGTTTCGGGTCCAGGTGAGGTTACGGCAACGCTTTAGGTGGAGCGTGCGTGTGAGGGCACGCGTTAGTGTTAGCGTACGGGTTAGGATTAGGGTACGGGTGAGGGTCAGGCTTCGGGGAAGGGTTAGGGTTAGGGTTCGGGCTAGGGTTAGGGTTAGGGGACGGGGACGGTTTAGGGTCCAGGAGAGGGTACGGCAACGCTTTAGGGGGAGCGTGCGTGTGAGGGCGCGCGTTAGTGTTAGCGTACGGCTTAGGATTAGGGGACGGGTGAGGGTCAGGCTTCGGGGAAGGGTTACGGTTAGGGTTCGGGCTAGGGTTAGGGTTAGGGGACGGGGACGGTGTAGGGTCCAAGTGAGGGTACGGCAACGCTTTAGGGGGAGCGTGCGTGTGAGGGCGCGCGTTAGTGTTAGCGTGCGGCTTAGGATTAGGGGACGGGTGAGGGTCAGGCTTCGAGGAAGGGTTAGGGTTAGGGTTCGGGCTAGGGTTAGGGTTAGGGGACGGGGACGGTTTAGGGTCCAGGTGAGGGTACGGCAACGCTTTAGGGGGAGCGTGCGTGTGAGGGCGCGGGTTAGTGTTAGCGTACGGCTTAGGATTAGGGGACGGGTGAGTGTCAGGCTTCGGGGAAGGGTTAGGGTTAGGGTTTGGGCTAGGGTTAGGGTTAGGGGACGGGGACGGTTTAGGGTCCAGGTGAGGGTACGGCAATGCTTTAGGGGGAGCGTGCGTGTGAGGGCGCGGGTTAGTGTTAGCGTACGGGTTAGGATTAGGGGACGGGTGAGGGTCAGGCTTCGGGGAAGGGTTAGGGTTAGGGTTCGGGCTAGGGTTAGGGTTAGGGGATGGGGACGGTTTAGGGTCCAGGTGAGGGTACGGCAACGCTTTAGGGGGAGCGTGCGTGTGAGGGCGCGTGTTAGTGTTAGCGTACGCGTTAGGATTAGGGGACGGGTGAGGGTCAGGCTTCGGGGAATGGTTAGGGTTAGGGTTCGGGCTAGGGTTAGGGTTAGGGGACGGGGAAGGTTTAGGGTCCAGGTGAGGGTACGGCAACGCTTTAGGGGGAGCGTGCATGTGAGGGCGCGGGTTAGTGTTAGCGTACGGGTTAGGATTAGGGGACGGGTGAGGGTCAGGCTTCGGGGAAGGGTTAGGGTTAGGGTTCGGGCTAGGGTTAGGGTTAGGGGATGGGGAAGGTTTAGGGTCCAGGTGAGGGTACGGCAACGCTTTAGGGGGAGCGTGCGTGTGAGGGCGTGGGTTAGTGTTAGCGTACGGGTTAGGATTAGGGGACGGGTGAGGGTCAGGCTTCGGGGAAGGTTTAGGGTTAGGGTTCGGGCTAGGGTAAGGGTTAAGGGACGGGGACGGTTTAGGGTCCAGGTGAGGGTACGGCAACGCTTTAGGGGGAGCGTGCGTGTGAGGACGCGGGTTAGTGTTAGCGTACGGGTTAGGATTAGGGGACGGGTGAGGGTCAGGCATCGGGGAAGGGTTAGGGTTAGGGTTCGGGCTAGGGTTAGGGTTAGGGGACGGGGACGGTTTAGGGTCTAGGTGAGGGTACGGCAACGCTTTAGGGGGAGCTTACGTGTGAGGGCGCGGGTTAGTGTTAGCGTACGGGTTAGGATTAGGGGACGGGTGAGGGTCAGGCTTCTGGGAAGGGTTAGGGTTAGGGTTCGGGCTAGGGTTAGGGTTAGGGGACGGGGACGGTTTAGGGTCCAGTTGAGGGTACGGCAACGCTTTAGGGTGAGCGTGCATGTGAGGGCGCGGATTAGTGTTAGCGTACGGGTTAGGATTAGGAGACGGGTGAGGGTGAGGCTTCGGGGAAGGGTTAGGGTTAGGGTTCGGGATAGGGTTAGGGTTAGGGGACGGGGACGGTTTAGGGTCCAGGTGAGGGTACGGCAACGCTTTAGGGGGAGCGTGCGTGTGAGGGCGCGGGTTAGTGTTAGCGTACGGGTTAGGATTAGGGGACGGGTGAGGGTCAGGCTTAGGGGAAGGGTTAGGGTTAGGGTTCGGGCTAGGGTTAGGGTTAGGGGACGGGGACGGTTAGGGTTCAGGTGAGGGTACGGCAACGCTTTAGGGGTAGCGTGCGTGTGAGGGCGCGGGTTAGTGTTAGCGTACGGCTTAGGATTAGGGGACGGGTGAGGGTCAGGCTTCGGGGAAGGGTTAGGGTTAGGGTTCGGGCTACGGTTAGGGTTAGGGGACGGGGAAGGTTTAGGGTCCAGGTGAGGGTACGGCAACGCTTTAGGGGGAGCGTGCGTGTGAGGGCGCGGGTTAGTGTTAGCGTACGGGTTAGGATTAGGGGACGGGTGAGGGTCAGGCTTCGGGGAAGGGTTAGGGTTCGGGCTAGGGTTAGGTTTAGGGGACGGGGACGGTTTAGGGTCCAGGTGAGGGTACGGCAACGCTTTAGGGGGAGCGAGCGTGTGAGGGCGCCGGTTAGTGTTAGCGTACGGGTTAGGATTAGGGGACGGGTGAGGGTCAGGCTTCGGGGAAGGGTTAGGGTTAGGGTTCGGGCTAGGGTTAGGGTTAGGGGACGGGGACGGTTTAGGGTCCAGGTGAGGGTACGGCAACGCTTTAGGGGGAGCGTGCGTGTGAGGGCGCTGGTTAGTGTTAGCGTACGGGTTAGGATTAGGGGACGGGTGAGGGTCAGGCTTCGGGGAAGGGTTAGGGTTAGGGTTCGGGCTAGGGTTAGGGTTAGGGGACGGGGACGGTTTCGGGTCCAGGTGAGGGTACGGCAACGCTTTAGGGGGAGCGTGCGTGTGAGGGCGTGGGTTAGTGTTAGCGTACGGGTTAGGATTAGGGTACGGGTGAGGGTCAGGCTTCGGGGAAGGGTTAGAGTTAGGGTTCGGGCTAGGGTTAGGGTTAGGGGACGGGGACGGTTTAGGGTCCAGGAGAGGGTACGGCAACGCTTTAGGGGGAGCGTGCGTGTGAGGGCGCGCGTTAGTGTTAGCGTACGGCTTAGGATTAGGGGACGGGTGAGGGTCAGGCTTCGGGGAAGGGTTAGGGTTAGGGTTCGGGCTAGGGTTAGGGTTAGGGGACGGGGACGGTTTAGGGTCCAGGTGAGGGTACGGCAACGCTTTAGGGGGAGCGTGCGTGTGAGGGCGCGTGTTAGTGTTAGCGTACGCGTTAGGATTAGGGGACGGGTGAGGGTCAGGCTTCGGGGAAGGGTTAGGGTTAGGGTTCGGCCTAGGGTTAGGGTTAGGGGACGGGGACGGTTTAGGGTCCAGGTGAGGGTACGGCAACGCTTTAGGGGGAGCGTGCGTGTGAGGGCGCGTGTTAGTGTTAGCGTACGCGTTAGGATTAGGGGACGGGTGAGGGTCAGGCTTCGGGGAAGGGTTAGGGTTAGGGTTCGGGCTAGGGTTAGGGTTAGGGGACGGGGACGGTTTAGGGTCCAGGTGAGGGTACGGCAACGCTTTAGGGGGAGCGTGCGTGTGAGGGCGCGGGTTAGTGTTAGCGTACGGGTTAGGATTAGGGGACGGGTGAGGGTCAGGCTTCGGGGAAGGGTTAGGGTTAGGGTTCGGGCTAGGGTTAGAGTTAGGGGATGGGGAATGTTTAGGGTCCAGGTGAGGGTACGGCAACGCTTTAGGGGGAGCGTGCGCGTGAGGGCGTGGGTTAGTGTTAGCGTACGGGTTAGGATTAGGGGACGGGTGAGGGTCAGGCTTCGGGGAAGGTTTAGGGTTAGGGTTCGGGCTAGGGTAAGGGTTAAGGGACGGGGACGGTTTAGGGTCCAGGTGAGGGTACGGCAACGCTTTAGGGGGAGCGTGCGTGTGAGGACGCGGGTTAGTGTTAGCGTACGGGTTAGGATTAGGGGACGGGTGAGGGTCAGGCATCGGGGAAGGGTTAGGGTTAGGGTTCGGGCTAGGGTTAGGGTTAGGGGACGGGGACGGTTTAGGGTCCAGGTGAGTGTACGGCAACGCTTTAGGGGGAGCGTGCGTGTGAGGGCACGGGTTAGTGTTAGCGTACGGGTTAGGATTAGGGGATGGGTGAGGGTCAGGCTTCGGGGAAGGGTTAGGGTTAGGGTTCGGGCTAGGGTTAGGGTTAGGGGACGGGGACGGTTTAGGGTCCAGGTGAGGGTACGGCAACGCTTTAGGGGGAGCGTGCGTGTGAGGGCGAGGGTTAGTGTTAGCGTACGGGTTAGGATTAGGGGACGGGTGAGGGTCAGGCTTCGGGGAAGGCTTAGGGTTAGGGTTCGGGCTAGGGTTAAGGTTAGGGGACGGTTACGGTTTAGGGTTCAGGTGAGGGTACGGCAACGCTTTAGGGGGAGCGTGCGTGTGAGGGCGCGGGTTAGTGTTAACGTACGGCTTAGGATTAGGGGACGGGTGAGGGTCAGGCTTCGGGGAAGGGTTAGGGTTAGGGTTCAGGCTACGGTTAGGGTTAGGGGACGGGGAAGGTTTAGGGTCCAGGTGAGGGTACGGCAACGCTTTAGGGGGAGCGTGCATGTGAGGGCGCGGGTTAGTGTTAGCGTACGGGTTAGGATTAGGGGACGGGTGAGGGTCAGGCTTCGGGGAAGGGTTAGGGTTAGGGTTCGGGCTAGGGTTAGGGTTAGGTGATGGGGACGGTTTAGGGTCCAGGTGAGGGTACGGCAACGCTTTAGGGGGAGCGTGCGTGTGAGGGCGCGGGTTAGTGTTAGCGTACGGGTTAGGATTAGGGGACGGGTGAGGGTCAGGCTTCGGGGAAGGGTTAGGGTTAGGGTTTGGGCTAGGGTTAGGGTTAGGGGACGGGGACGGTTTAGGGTCCAGGTGAGGGTACGGCAACGCTTTAGGGGGAGCGTGCGTGTGAGGGCGCGGGTTAGTGTTAGCGTACGGGTTAGGATTACGGGACGGGTGAGGGTCAGGCTTCGGGGAAGGGTTAGGGTTAGGGTTCGGGCTAGGGTTAGAGTTAGGGGATGGGGACGGTTTGGGGTCCAGGTGAGGGTACGGCAACGCTTTAGGGGGAGCGTGCGTGTGAGGGCGCGGGTTAGTGTTATCGTACGGGTTAGGATTAGGGTACGGGTGAGGGTCAGGCTTCTGGGAAGGGTTAGGGTTAGGGTTCGGGCTAGGGTTAGGGTTAGGGGACGGGGACGGTTTAGGGTCCAGGTGAGGGTACGGCAACGCTTTAGGGGGAGCGTGCATGTGAGGGCGCGGGTTAGTGTTAGCGTACGGGTTAGGATTAGGGGACGGGTGAGGGTCAGGCTTCGGGGAAGGGTTAGGGTTAGGGTTCGGGCTAGGGTTAGGGTTAGGGGACGGGGACGGTTTAGGGTCCAGGTGAGGGTACGGCAACGCTTTAGGGGGGGCGTGCGTGTGAGGGCGCGGGTTAGTGTTAGCGTACGGGTTAGGATTAGGGGACAGGTGAGGGTCAGGCTTCGGGGAAGGGTTAGGGTTAGGGTTCGGGCTAGGGTTAGTGTTAGGGGACGGGGACGGTTAGGGTTCAGGTGAGGGTACGGCAACGCTTTAGGGGGAGCGTGCGTGTGAGGGCGCGGGTTAGTGTTAGCGTACGGCTTAGGATTAGGGGACGGGTGAGGGTCAGGCTTCGGGGAAGGGTTAGGGTTAGGGTTCGGGTTCGGGCTACGGTTAGGGTTAGGGGACGGGGAAGGTTTAGGGTCCAGGTGAGGGTACGGCAACGCTTTAGGGGGAGCGTGCGTGTGAGGGCGCGGGTTAGTGTTAGCGTACGGGTTAGGATTAGGGGACGGGTGAGGGTCAGGCTTCGGGGAAGGGTTAGGGTTAGGGTTCGGGCTAGGGTTAGGGTTAGGGGACGGGGACGGTTTAGGGTTCAGGTGAGGGTACGGCAACGCTTTAGGGGGAGCGTGCGTGTGAGGGCACGGGTTAGTGTTAGCGTACGGGTTAGGATTAGGGGATGGGTGAGGGTCAGGCTTCGGGGAAGGGTTAGGGTTAGGGTTCGGGCTAGGGTTAGGGTTAGGGGACGGGGACGGTTTAGGGTCCAGGTGAGGGTACGGCAACGCTTTAGGGGGAGCGTGCGTGTGAGGGCGCGGGTTAGTGTTAGCGTACGGGTTAGGATTAGGGGACGTGTGAGGGTCAGGCTTCGGGGAAGGGTTAGGGTTAGGGTTCGGGCTAGGGTTAAGGTTAGGGGACGGTTACGGTTTAGGGTTCAGGTGAGGGTATGGCAACGCTTTAGGGGGAGCGTGCGTGTGAGGGCGCGGGTTAGTGTTAGCGTACGGCTTAGGATTAGGGGACGGGTGAGGGTCAGGCTTCGGGGAAGGTTTAGGGTTAGGGTTCGGGCTAGGGTTAGGTTTAGGGGACGGGGACGGTTTAGGGTCCAGGTGAGGGTACGGCAACGCTTTAGGGGGAGCGAGCGTGTGAGGGCGCCGGTTAGTGTTAGCGTACGGGTTAGGATTAGGGGACGGGTGAGGGTCAGGCTTCGGGGAAGGGTTAGGGTTAGGGTTCGGGCTAGGGTTAGGGTTAGGGGACGGGGACGGTTTAGGGTCCAGGTGAGGGTACGGCAACGCTTTAGGGGGAGCGTGCGTGTGAGGGCGCTGGTTAGTGTTAGCGTACGGGTTAGGATTAGGGGACGGGTGAGGGTCAGGCTTCGGGGAAGGGTTAGGGTTAGGGTTCGGGCTAGGGTTAGGGTTAGGGGACGGGGACGGTTTCGGGTCCAGGTGAGGGTACGGCAACGCTTTAGGGGGAGCGTGCGTGTGAGGGCACGCGTTAGTGTTAGCGTACGGGTTAGGATTAGGGTACGGGTGAGGGTCAGGCTTCGGGGAAGGGTTAGGGTTAGGGTTCGGGCTAGGGTTAGGGTTAGGGGACGGGGACGGTTTAGGGTCCAGGAGAGGGTACGGCAACGCTTTAGGGGGAGCGTGCGTGTGAAGGCGCGCGTTAGTGTTAGCGTACGGCTTAGGATTAGGGGACGGGTGACGGTCAGGCTTCGGGGAAGGGTTAGGGTTAGGGTTCGGGCTAGGGTTAGGGTTAGGGGACGGGGACGGTTTAGGGTCCAAGTGAGGGTACGGCAACGCTTTAGGGGGAGCGTGCGTGTGAGGGCGCGCGTTAGTGTTAGCGTGCGGCTTAGGATTAGGGGACGGGTGAGGGTCAGGCTTCGGGGAAGGGTTAGGGTTAGGGTTCGGGCTAGGGTTAGGGTTAGGGGACGGGGACGGTTTAGGGTCCAGGTGAGGGTACGGCAACGCTTTAGGGGGAGCGTGCGTGTGAGGGCGCGGGTTAGTGTTAGCGTACGTCTTAGGATTAGGGGACGGGTGAGGGTCAGGCTTCGGGGAAGGGTTAGGGTTAGGGTTTGGGCTAGGGTTAGGGTTAGGGGACGGGGACGGTTTAGGGTCCAGGTGAGGGTACGGCAACGCTTTAGGGGGAGCGTGCGTGTGAGGGCGCGGGTTAGTGTTAGCGTACGGGTTAGGATTAGGGGACGGGTGAGGGTCAGGCTTCGGGGAAGGGTTAGGGTTAGGGTTCGGGCTAGGGTTAGGGTTAGGGGATGGGGAAGGTTTAGGGTCCAGGTGAGGGTACGGCAACGCTTTAGGGGGAGCGTGCGTGTGAGGGCGTGGGTTAGTGTTAGCGAACGGGTTAGGATTAGGGGACGGGTGAGGGTCAGGCTTCGGGGAAGGTTTAGGGTTAGGGTTCGGGCTAGGGTAAGGGTTAAGGGACGGGGACGGTTTAGGGTCCAGGTGAGGGTACGGCAACGCTTTAGGGGGAGCGTGCGTGTGAGGACGCGGGTTAGTGTTAGCGTACGGGTTAGGATTAGGGGACGGGTGAGGGTCAGGCTTCGGGGAAGGGTTAGGGTTAGGTTTCGGGCTAGGGTTAGGGTTAGGGGACGGGGACGGTTTAGGGTCTAGGTGAGGGTACGGCAACGCTTTAGGGGGAGCGTACGTGTGAGGGCGCGGGTTAGTGTTAGCGTACGGGTTAGGATTAGGGGACGGGTGAGGGTCAGGCTTCTGGGAAGGGTTAGGGTTAGGGTTCGGGCTAGGGTTAGGGTTAGGGGACGGGGACGGTTTAGGGTCCAGGTGAGGGTACGGCAACGCTTTAGGGGGAGCGTGCATGTGAGGGCGCGGGTTAGCGTTAGCGTACGGGTTAGGATTAGGGGACGGGTGAGGGTCAGGCTTCGGGGAAGGGTTAGGGTTAGGGTTCGGGCTAGGGTTAGGGTTAGGGGACGGGGACGGTTTAGGGTCCAGGTGAGGGTACGGCAACGCTTTAGGGGGAGCGTGCGTGTGAGGGCGCGGGTTAGTGTTAGCGTACGGGTTAGGATTAGGGGACGGGTGAGGGTCAGGCTTCGGGGAAGGGTTAGGGTTAGGGTTCGGGCTAGGGTTAGGGTTAGGGGACGGGGACGGTTAGGGTTCAGGTGAGGGTACGGCAACGCTTTAGGGGGAGCGTGCGTGTGAGGGCGCGGGTTAGTGTTAGCGTACGGCTTAGGATTAGGGGACGGGTGAGGGTCAGGCTTCGGGGAAGGGTTAGGGTTAGGGTTCGGGCTACGGTTAGGGTTAGGGGACGGGGAAGGTTTAGGGTCCAGGTGAGGGTACGGCAACGCTTTAGGGGGAGCGTGCGTGTGAGGGCGCGGGTTAGTGTTAGCGTACGGGTTAGGATTAGGGGACGGGTGAGGGTCAGGCTTCGGGGAAGGGTTAGGGTTAGGGTTCGGGCTAGGGTTAGGGTTAGGGGACGGGGACGGTTTAGGGTTCAGGTGAGGGTACGGCAACGCTTTAGGGGGAGCGTGCGTGTGAGGGCACGGGTTAGTGTTAGCGTACAGGTTACGATTAGGGGATGGGTGAGGGTCAGGCTTCGGGGAAGGGTTAGGGTTAGGGTTCGGGCTAGGGTTAAGGTTAGGGGACGGTTACGGTTTAGGGTTCAGGTGAGGGTACGGCAACGCTTTAGGGGGAGCGTGCGTGTCAGGGCGCGGGTTAGTGTTAGCGTACGGCTTAGGATTAGGGGACGGGTGAGGGTCAGGCTTCGGGGAAGGGTTAGGGTTAGGGTTCGGGCTAGGGTTAGGTTTAGGGGACGGGGACGGTTTAGGGTCCAGGTGAGGGTACGGCAACGCTTTAGGGGGAGCGAGCGTGTGAGGGCGCCGGTTAGTGTTAGCGTACGGGTTAGGATTAGGGGACGGGTGAGGGTCAGGCTTCGGGGAAGGGTTAGGGTTAGGGTTCGGGCTAGGGTTAGGGTTAGGGGACGGGGACGGTTTAGGGTCCAGGTGAGGGTACGGCAACGCTTTAGGGGGAGCGTGCGTGTGAGGGCGCTGGTTAGTGTTAGCGTACGGGTTAGGATTAGGGGACGGGTGAGGGTCAGGCTTCGGGGAAGGGTTAGGGTTAGGGTTCGGGCTAGGGTTAGGGTTAGGGGACGGGGACGGTTTCGGGTCCAGGTGAGGGTACGGCAACGCTTTAGGGGGAGCGTGCGTGTGAGGGCACGCGTTAGTGTTAGCGTACGGGTTAGGATTAGGGTACGGGTGAGGGTCAGGCTTCGGGGAAGGGTTAGGGTTAGGGTTCGGGCTAGGGTTAGGGTTAGGGGACGGGGACGGTTTAGGGTCCAGGAGAGGGTACGGCAACGCTTTAGGGGGAGCGTGCGTGTGAGGGCGCGCGTTAGTGTTAGCGTACGGCTTAGGATTAGGGGACGGGTGAGGGTCAGGCTTCGGGGAAGGGTTAGGGTTAGGGTTCGGGCTAGGGTTAGGGTTAGGGGACGGGGACGGTTTAGGGTCCAAGTGAGGGTACGGCAACGCTTTAGGGGGAGCGTGCGTGTGAGGGCGCGCGTTAGTGTTAGCGTGCGGCTTAGGATTAGGTGACGGGTGAGGGTCAGGCTTCGGGGAAGGGTTAGGGTTAGGGTTCGGGCTAGGGTTAGGGTTAGGGGACGGGGACGGTTTAGGGTCCAGGTGAGGGTACGGCAACGCTTTAGGGGGAGCGTGCGTGTGAGGGCGCGGGTTAGTGTTAGCGTATGGCTTAGGATTAGGGGACGGGTGAGGGTCAGGCTTCGGGGAAGGGTTAGGGTTAGGGTTTGGGCTAGGGTTAGGGTTAGGGGACGGTGACGGTTTAGGGTCCAGGTGAGGGTACGGCAACGCTTTAGGGGGAGCGTGCGTGTGAGGGCGCGGGTTAGTGTTAGCGTACGGGTTAGGATTAGGGGACGGGTGAGGTTCAGGCTTCGGGGAAGGGTTAGGGTTAGGGTTCGGGCTAGGGTTAGGGTTAGGGGATGGGGACGGTTTAGGGTCCAGGTGAGGGTACGGCAACGCTTTAGGGGGAGCGTGCGTGTGAGGGCGCGTGTTAGTGTTAGCGTACGCGTTAGGATTAGGGGACGGGTGAGGGTCAGGCTTCGTGGAAGGGTTAGGGTTAGGGTTCGGGCTAGGGTTAGGGTTAGGGGACGGGGACGGTTTAGGGTCCAGGTGAGGGTACGGCAACGCTTTAGGGGGAGCGTGCGTGTGAGGGCACGGGTTAGTGTTAGCGTACGGGTTAGGATTAGGGGACGGGTGAGGGTCAGGCTTCGGGGAAGGGTTAGGGTTAGGGTTCGGGCTAGGGTTAGCGTTAGGGGATGGGGAAGGTTTAGGGTCCAGTTGAGGGTACGGCAACGCTTTAGGGGGAGCGTGCGTGTGAGGGCGTGGGTTAGTGTTAGCGTACGGGTTAGGATTAGGGGACGGATGAGGGTCAGGCTTCGGGGAAGGTTTAGGGTTAGGGTTCGGGCTAGGGTAAGGGTTAAGGGACGGGGACGGTTTAGGGTCCAGGTGAGGGTACGGCAACGCTTTAGGGGGAGCGTGCGTGTGAGGACGCGGGTTAGTGTTAGCGTACGGGTTAGGATTAGGGGACGGGTGAGGGTCAGGCATCGGGGAAGTGTTAGGGTTAGGGTTCGGGCTAGGGTTAGGGTTAGGGGACGGGGACGGTTTAGGGTCTAGGTGAGGGTACGGCAACGCTTTAGGGGGAGCATACGTGTGAGGGCGCGGGTTAGTGTTAGCGTACGGGTTAGGATTAGGGGACGGGTGAGGGTCAGGCTTCTGGGAAGGGTTAGGGTTAGGGTTCGGGCTAGGGTTAGGGTTAGGGGACGGGGACGGTTTAGGGTCCAGGTGAGGGTACGGCAACGCTTTAGGGGGAGCGTGCGTGTGAGGGCACGGGTTAGTGTTAGCGTACGGGTTAGGATTAGGGGATGGGTGAGGGTCAGGATTCGGGGAAGGGTTAGGGTTAGGGTTCGGGCTAGGGTTAGGTTTAGGGGACGGGGACGGTTTAGGGTCCAGGTGAGGGTACGGCAACGCTTTAGGGGGAGCGAGTGTGTGAGGGCGCGGGTTAGTGTTAGCGTACGGGTTAGGATTAGGGGACGGGTGAGGGTCAGGCTTCGGGGAAGGGTTAGGGTTAGGTTTCGGGCTAGGGTTAAGGTTAGGGGACGGTTACGGTTTAGAGTTCAGGTGAGGGTACGGCAACGCTTTAGGGGGAGCGTGCGTGTGAGGGCGCGGGTTAGTGTTAGCGTACGGCTTAGGATTAGGGGACGGGTGAGGGTCAGGCTTCGGGGAAGGGTTAGGGTTAGGGTTCGGGCTACGGTTAGGGTTAGGGGACGGGGAAGGTTTAGGGTCCAGGTGAGGGTACGGCAACGCTTTAGGGGGAGCGTGCGTGTGAGGGCGCGGGTTAGTGTTAGCGTACGGGTTAGGATTAGGGGACGGGTGAGGGTCAGGCTTCGGGGAAGGGTTAGGGTTAGGGTTCGGGCTAGGGTTAGGGTTAGGGGACGGGGACGGTTTAGGGTCCAGGTGAGGGTACGGCAACGCTTTAGGGGGAGCGTGCGTGTGAGGGCGCGGGTTAGTGTTAGCGTACGGGTTAGGATTAGGGGACGGGTGAGGGTCAGGCTTCGGGGAAGGGTTAGGGTTAGGGTTCGGGCTAGGGTTAGGGTTAGGGGACGGGGACGGTTTCGGGTCCAGGTGAGGGTACGGCAACGCTTTAGGGGGAGCGTGCGTGTGAGGGCACGCGTTAGTGTTAGCGTACGGGTTAGGATTAGGGGACGGGTGAGGGTCAGGCTTCGGGGAAGGGTTAGGGTTAGGGTTCGGGCTAGGGTTAGGGTTAGGGTACGGGGACGGTTTAGGGTCCAGGAGAGGGTACGGCAACGCTTTAGGGGCAGCGTGCGTGTGAGGGCGCGCGTTAGTGTTAGCGTACGGCTTAGGATTAGGGGACGGGTGAGGGTCAGGCTTCGGGGAAGGGTTAGGGTTAGGGTTCGGGCTAGGGTTAGGGTTAGGGGACGGGGACGATTTAGGGTCCAAGTGAGGGAACGGCAACGCTTTAGGGGGAGCGTGCGTGTGAGGGCGCGCGTTAGTGTTAGCGTGCGGCTTAGGATTAGGGGACGGGTGAGGGTCAGGCTTCGGGGAAGGGTTAGGGTTAGGGTTTGGGCTAGGGTTAGGGTTAGGGGACGGGGACGGTTTAGGGTCCAGGTGAGGGTACGGCAACGCTTTAGGGGGAGCGTGCGTGTGAGGGCGCGGGTTAGTGTTAGCGTACGGGTTAGGATTAGGGGACGGGTGAGGGTCAGGCTTCGGGGAAGGCTTAGGGTTAGGGTTCGGGCTAGGGTTAAGGTTAGGGGACGGTTACGGTTTAGGGTTCAGGTGAGGGTACGGCAACGCTTTAGGGGGAGCGTGCGTGTGAGTGCGCGCGTTAGTGTTAGCGTGCGGCTTAGGATTAGGGGACGGGTGAGGGTCAGGCTTCGGGGAAGGGTTAGGGTTAGGGTTCGGGCTACAGTTAGGGTTAGGGGACGGGGAAGGTTTAGGGTCCAGGTGAGGGTACGGCAACGCTTTAGGGGGAGCGTGCGTGTGAGGGCGCGGGTTAGTGTTAGCGTACGCGTTAGGATTAGGGGACGGGTGAGGGTCAGGCTTCGGGGAAGGGTTAGGGTTAGGGTTCGGGCTAGGGTTAGGGTTAGGAGACGGGGACGGTTTCGGGTCCAGGTGAGGGTACGGCAACGCTTTAGGGGGAGCGTGCATGTGAGGGCGCGGGTTAGTGTTAGCGTACGGGTTAGGATTAGGGGACGGGTGAGGGTCAGGCTTCGGGGAAGGGTTAGGGTTAGGGTTCGGGCTAGGGTTAGGGTTAGGGGATGGGGACGGTTTAGGGCCCAGGTGAGGGTACGGCAACGCTTTAGGGGGAGCGTGCGTGTGAGGGCGCGGGTTAGTGTTAGCGTACGGGTTAGGATTAGGGGACGGGTGAGGGTCAGGCTTCGGGGAAGGGTTAGGGTTAGGGTTTGGGCTAGGGTTAGGGTTAGGGGACGGGGACGGTTTAGGGTCCAGGTGAGGGTACGGCAACGATTTAGGGGGAGCGTGCGTGTGAGGGCGCGGGTTAGTGTTAGCGTACGGGTTAGGATTACGGGACGGGTGAGGGTCAGGCTTCGGGGAAGGGTTAGGGTTAGGGTTCGGGCTAGGGTTAGAGTTAGGGGATGGGGACGGTTTGGGGTCCAGGTGAGGGTACGGCAACGCTTTAGGGGGAGCGTGCGTGTGACGGCGCGGGTTAGTGTTAGCGTACGGGTTAGGATTAGGGGACGGGTGAGGGTCAGGCTTCGGGGAAGGGTTAGGGTTAGGGTTCGGGCTAGGGTTAGGGTTAGGGGACGGGGACGGTTTAGGGTCCAGGTGAGGGTACGGCAACGCTTTAGGGGGAGCGTGCATGTGAGGGCGCGGGTTAGTGTTAGCGTACGAGTTAGGATTAGGGGACGGGTGAGGGTCAGGCTTCGGGGAAGGGTTAGGGTTAGGGTTCGGGCTAGGGTTAGGGTTAGGGGACGGGGACGGTTTAGGGTCCAGGTGAGGGTACGGCAACGCTTTAGGGGGAGCGTGCGTGTGAGGGCGCGGGCTAGTGTTAGCGTACGGGTTAGGATTAGGGGACGGGTGAGGGTCAGGCTTCGGGGAAGGGTTAGGGTTAGGGTTCGGGCTAGGGTTAGGGTTAGGGGACGGGGACGGTTAGGGTTCAGGTGAGGGTACGGCAACGCTTTAGGGGGAGCGTGCATGTGAGGGCGCGAGTTAGTGTTAGCGTACGGCTTAGGATTAGGGGACGGGTGAGGGTCAGGCTTCGGGGAAGGGTTAGGGTTAGGGTTCGGGCTACGGTTAGAGTTAGGGGACGGGGAAGGTTTAGGGTCCAGGTGAGGGTACGGCAACGCTTTAGGGGGAGCGTGCGTGTGAGGGCGCGGGTTAGTGTTAGCGTACGGGTTAGGATTAGGGGACGGGTGAGGGTCAGGCTTCGGGGAAGGGTTAGGGTTAGGGTTCGGGCTAGGGTTAGGGTTAGGGGACGGGGACGGTTTAGGGTTCAGGTGAGGGTACGGCAACGCTTTAGGGGGAGCGTGCGTGTGAGGGCACGGGTTAGTGTTAGCGTACGGGTTAGGATTAGGGGATGGGTGAGGGTCAGGCTTCGGGGAAGGGTTAGGGTTAGGGTTCGGGCTAGGGTTAGGGTTAGGGGACGGGGACGGTTTAGGGTCCAGGTGAGGGTACGGCAACGCTTTAGGGGGAGCGTGCGTGTGAGGGCGCGGGTTAGTGTTAGCGTACGGGTTAGGATTATGGGACGGGTGAGGGTCAGGCTTCGGGGAAGGGTTAGGGTTAGGGTTCGGGCTAGGGTTAAGGTTAGGGGACGGTTACGGTTTAGGGTTCAGGTGAGGGTACGGCAACGCTTTAGGGGGAGCGTGCGTGTGAGGGCGCGGGTTAGTGTTAGCGTACGGCTTAGGATTAGGGGACGGGTGAGGGTCAGGCTTCGGGGAAGGGTTAGGGTTAGGGTTCGGGCTAGGGTTAGGTTTAGGGGACGGGGACGGTTTAGGGTCCAGGTGAGGGTACGGCAACGCCTTAGGGGGAGCGAGCGTGTGAGGGCGCCGGTTAGTGTTAGCGTACGGGTTAGGATTAGGGGACGGGTGAGGGTCAGGCTTCGGGGAAGGGTTAGGGTTAGGGTTCGGGCTAGGGTTAGGGTTAGGGGACGGGGACGGTTTAGGGTCCAGGTGAGGGTACGGCAACGCTTTAGGGGGTGCGTGCGTGTGAGGGCGCGGGTTAGTGTTAGCGTACGGGTTAGGATTAGGGGACGGGTGAGGGTCAGGCTTCGGGGAAGGGTTAGGGTTAGGGTTCGGGCTAGGGTTAGGGTTAGGGGACGGGGACGGTTTCGGGTCCAGGTGAGGGTACGGCAACGCTTTAGGGGGAGCGTGCGTGTGAGGGCACGCGTTAGTGTTAGCGTACGGGTTAGGATTAGGGTACGGGTGAGGGTCAGGCTTCGGGGAAGGGTTAGGGTTAGGGTTCGGGCTAGGGTTAGGGTTAGGGGACGGGGACGGTTTAGGGTCCAGGAGAGGGTACGGCAACGCTTTAGGGGGAGCGTGCGTGTGAGGGCGCGCATTAGTGTTAGCGTACGGCTTAGGATTAGGGGACGGGTGAGGGTCAGGCTTCGGGAAAGGGTTAGGGTTAGGGTTCGGGCTAGGGTTAGGGTTAGGGGACGGGGACGGTTTAGGGTCCAAGTGAGGGTACGGCAACGCTTTAGGGGGAGCGTGCGTGTGAGGGCGCGCGTTAGTGTTAGCGTGCGGCTTAGGATTAGGGGACGGGTGAGGGTCAGGCTTCTGGGAAGGGTTAGGGTTAGGGTTCGGGCTAGGGTTAGGGTTAGGGGACGGGGACGGTTTAGGGTCCAGGTGAGGGTACGGCAACGCTTTAGGGGGAGCGTGCGTGTGAGGGCGCGGGTTAGTGTTAGCGTATGGCTTAGGATTAGGGGACGGGTGAGGGTCAGGCTTCGGGGAAGGGTTAGGGTTAGGGTTTGGGCTAGGGTTAGGGTTAGGGGACGGGGACGGTTTAGGGTCCAGGTGAGGGTACGGCAACGCTTTAGGGGGAGCGTGCGTGTGAGGGCGCGGGTTAGTGTTAGCGTACGGGTTAGGATTAGGGGACGGGTGAGGGTCAGGCTTCGGGGAAGGGTTAGGGTTAGGGTTCGGGCTAGGGTTAGGGTTAGGGGATGGGGACGGTTTAGGGTCCAGGTGAGGGTACGGCAACGCTTTAGGGGGAGCGTGCGTGTGAGGGCACGTGTTAGTGTTAGCGTACGCGTTAGGATTAGGGGACGGGTGAGGGTCAGGCTTCGGGGAAGGTTTATGGTTAGGGTTCGGGCTAGGGTTAGGGTTAGGGGACGGGGACGGTTTAGGGTCCAGGTGAGGGTACGGCAACGCTTTAGGGGGAGCGTGCGTGTGAGGGCACGGGTTAGTGTTAGCGTACGGGTTAGGATTAGGGGATGGGTGAGGGTCAGGCTTCGGGGAAGGGTTAGGGTTAGGGTTCGGGCTAGGGTTAGGTTTAGGGGACGGGGACGGTTTAGGGTCCAGGTGAGGGTACGGCAACGCTTTAGGGGGAGCGAGCGTGTGAGGGCGCGGGTTAGTGTTAGCGTACGGGTTAGGATTAGGGGACGGGTGAGGGTCAGGCTTCGGGGAAGGGTTAGGGTTAGGGTTCGGGCTAGGGTTAAGGTTAGGGGACGGTTACGGTTTAGGGTTCAGGTGAGGGTACGGCAACGCTTTAGGGGGAGCGTGCGTGTGAGGGCGCGGGTTAGTGTTAGCGTACGGGTTAGGATTAGGGGACGGGTGAGGGTCAGGCTTCGGGGAAGGGTTAGGGTTAGGGTTCGGGCTAGGGTTAGGGTTAGGGGACGGGGACGGTTAGGGTTCAGGTGAGGGTACGGCAACGCTTTAGGGGGAGCGTGCGTGTGAGGGCGCGAGTTAGTGTTAGCGTACGGCTTAGGATTAGGGGACGGGTGAGGGTCAGGCTTCGGGGAAGGGTTAGGGTTAGGGTTCGGGCTACGGTTAGGGTTAGGGGACGGGGAAGGTTTAGGGTCCAGGTGAGGGTACGGCAACGCTTTAGGGGGAGCGTGCGTGTGAGGGCGCGGGTTAGTGTTAGCGTACGGGTTAGGATTAGGGGACGGGTGAGGGTCAGGCTTCGGGGAAGGGTTAGGGTTAGGGTTCGGGCTAGGGTTAGGGTTAGGGGACGGGGACGGTTTAGGGTTCAGGTGAGGGTACGGCAACGCTTTAGGGGGAGCGTGCGTGTGAGGGCACGGGTTAGTGTTAGCGTACGGGTTAGGATTAGGGGATGGGTGAGGGTCAGGCTTCGGGGAAGTGTTAGGGTTAGGGTTCGGGCTAGGGTTAGGGTTAGGGGACGGGGACGGTTTAGGGTCCAGGTGAGGGTACGGCAACGCTTTAGGGGGAGCGTGCGTGTGAGGGTGCGGGTTAGTGTTAGCGTACGGGTTAGGATTATGGGACGGGTGAGGGTCAGGCTTCGGGGAAGTGTTAGGGTTAGGGTTCGGGCTAGGGTTAGGGTTAGGGGACGGGGACGGTTTAGGGTCCAGGTGAGGGTACGGCAACGCTTTAGGGGGAGCGTGCGTGTGAGGGCGCGGGTTAGTGTTAGCGTACGGCTTAGGATTAGGGGACGGGTGAGGGTCAGGCTTCGGGGAAGGGTTAGGGTTAGGGTTTGGGCTAGGGTTAGGGTTAGGGGACGGGGACGGTTTAGGGTCCAGGTGAGGGTACGGCAACGCTTTAGGGGGAGCGTGCATGTGAGGGCGCGGGTTAGTGTTAGCGTACGGGTTAGGATTAGGGGACGGGTGAGGGTCAGGCTTCGGGGAAGGGTTAGGGTTAGGGTTCGGGCTAGGGTTAGGGTTAGGGGATGGGGACGGTTTAGGGTCCAGGTGAGGGTACGGCAACGCTTTAGGGGGAGCGTGCGTGTGAGGGCGCGTGTTAGTGTTAGCGTACGCGTTAGGATTAGGGGACGGGTGAGGGTCAGGCTTCGGGGAAGGTTTATGGTTAGGGTTCGGGCTAGGGTTAGGGTTAGGGGACGGGGACGGTTTAGGGTCCAGGTTAGGGTACGGCAACGCTTTAGGGGGAGCGTGCGTGTGAGGGCGTGGGTTAGTGTTAGCGTACGGGTTAGGATTAGGGGACGGGTGAGGGTCAGGCTTCGGGGAAGGGTTAGGGTTAGGGTTCGGGCTAGGGTTAGGCTTAGGGGATGGGGAAGGTTTAGGGTCCAGGTGAGGGTACGGCAACGCTTTAGGGGGAGCGTGCGTGTGAGGGCGTGGGTTAGTGTTAGCGTACGGGTTAGGATTAGGGGACGGGTGAGTGTCAGGCTTCGGGGAAGGTTTAGGGTTAGGGTTCGGGCTAGGGTAAGGGTTAAGGGACGGGGACGGTTTAGGGTCCAGGTGAGGGTACGTCAACGCTTTAGGGGGAGCGTGCGTGTGAGGACGCGGGTTAGTGTTAGCGTACGGGTTAGGATTAGGGGACGGGTGAGGGTCAGGCATCGGGGAAGGGTTAGGGTTAGGGTTCGGGCTAGGGTTAGGGTTAGGGGACGGGGACGGTTTAGGGTCCAGGTGAGGGTACGGCAATGCTTTAGGGGGAGCGTACGTGTGAGGGCGTGGGTTAGTGTTAGCGTACGGGTTAGGATTAGGGGACGGGTGAGGGTCAGGCTTCTGGGAAGGGTTAGGGTTAGGGTTCGGGCTAGGGTTAGGGTTAGGGGACGGGGACGGTTTAGGGTCCAGGTGAGGGTACGGCAACGCTTTAGGGGGAGCGTGCATGTGAGGGCGCGGGTTAGTGTTAGCGTACGGGTTAGGATTAGGGGACGGGTGAGGGTCAGGCTTCGGGGAAGGGTTAGGGTTAGGGTTCGGCCTAGGGTTAGGGTTAGGGGACGGGGACGGTTTAGGGTCCAGTTGAGGGTACGGCAACGCTTTAGGGGGAGCGTGCGTGTGAGGGCGCGGGTTAGTGTTAGCGTACGGGTTAGGATTAGGGGACGGGTGAGGGTCAGGCTTCGGGGAAGGGTTAGGGTTAGGGTTCGGGCTAGGGATAGGGTTAGGAGACGGGGACGGTTTAGGGTTCAGGTGAGGGTACGGCAACGCTTTAGGGGGAGCGTGCGTGTGAGGGCGCGGGTTAGTGTTAGCGTACGGCTTAGGATTAGGTGACGGGTGAGGGTCAGGCTTCGGGGAAGGGTTAGGGTTAGGGTTCGGGCTACGGTTAGGGTTAGGGGACGGGGAAGGTTTAGGGTCCAGGTGAGGGTACGGCAACGCTTTAGGGGGAGCGTGCGTGTGAGGGCGCGGGTTAGTGTTAGCGTACGGGTTAGGATTAGGGGACGGGTGAGGGTCAGGCTTCGGGGAAGGGTTAGGGTTAGGGTTAGGGCTAGGGTTAGGGTTAGGGGACGGGGACGGTTTAGGGTCCAGGTGAGGGTACGGCAACGCTTTAGGGGGAGCGTGCGTGTGAGGGCGCGGGTTAGTGTTAGCGTACGGGTTAGGATTAGGGGACGGGTGAGGGTCAGGCTTCGGGGAAGGGTTAGGGTTAGGGTTCGGGCTAGGGTTAGGGTTAGGGGACGGGGACGGTTTCGGGTCCAGGTGAGGGTACGGCAACGTTTTAGGGGGAGCGTGCGTGAGAGGGCGCGGGTTAATGATAGCGTACGGGTTAGGATTAGGGGACGGGTGAGGGTCAGGCTTCGGGGAAGGGTTAGGGTTAGGGTTCGGGCTAGGGTTAGGGTTAGGGGACGGGGACGGTTTAGGGTCCAGGTGAGGGTACGGCAACGCTTTAGGGGGAGCGTGCGTGTGAGGGCGCGGGTTAGTATTAGCGTACGGGTTAGGATTAGGGGACGGGTGAGGGTCAGGCTTCTGGGAAGGGTTAGGGTTAGGGTTCGGGCTAGGGTTAGGGTTAGGGGACGTGGACGGTTTCGGGTCCAGGTGAGGGTACGGCAACGTTTTAGGGGGAGCGTGCGTGTGAGGGCGCGGGTTAGTGTTAGCGTACGGGTTAGGATTAGGGGACGGGTGAGGGTCAGGCTTCGGGGAAGGGTTAGGGTTAGGGTTCGGGCTAGGGTTAGGGATAGGGGATGGGGACGGTTTAGGGTCCAGGTGAGGGTACGGCAACGCTTTAGGGGGAGCGTGCATGTGAGGGCGCGTGTTAGTGTTAGCGTACGGGTTAGGATTAGGGGACGGGTGAGGGTCAGGCTTCGGGGAAGGGTTAGGGTTAGGGTTCGGGTTAGGGTTAGGGTTAGGGGACGGGGACGGTTTAGGGTCCAGGTGAGGGTACGGCAACGCTTTAGGGGGAGCGTGCGTGTGAGGGCGCGGGTTAGTGTTAGCGTACGGGTTAGGATTAGGGGACGGGTGAGGGTCAGGCTTCGGGGAAGGGTTAGGGTTAGGGTTCGGGCTAGGGTTAGGGTTAGGGGATGGGGAAGGTTTAGGGTCCAGGTGAGGGTACGGCAACGCTTTAGGGGGAGCGTGCGTGTGAGGGCGCGGGTTAGTGTTAGCGTACGGGTTAGGATTAGGGGACGGGTGAGGGTCAGGCTTCGGGGAAGGTTTAGGGTTAGGGTTCGGGCTAGGGTAGGGGTTAAGGGACGGGGACGGTTTAGGGTCCAGGTGAGGGTACGGCAACGCTTTAGGGGGAGCGTGCGTGTGAGGGCGCGGGTTAGTGTTAGCGTACGGGTTAGGATTAGGGGACGGGTGAGGGTCAGGCATCGGGGAAGGGTTAGGGTTAGGGTTCGGGCTAGGGTTAGGGTTAGGGGACGGGGACGGTTTAGGGTCCAGGTGAGGGTACGGCAACGCTTTAGGGGGAGCGTACGTGTGAGGGCGTGGGTTAGTGTTAGCGTACGGGTTAGGATTAGGGGACGGGTGAGGGTCAGGCTTCGGGGAAGGGTTAGGGTTAGGGTTCGGGCTAGGGTTAGGGTTAGGGGACGGGGACGGTTTCGGGTCCAGGTGAGGGTACGGCAACGCTTTAGGGGGAGCGTGCGTGTGAGGGCGCGGGTTAGTGTTAGAGTACGGGTTAGGATTAGGGGACGTGTGAGGGTCAGGCTTCGGGGAAGGGTTAGGGTTAGGGTTCGGGCTAGGGTTAGGGTTAGGGGACGGTTACGGTTTAGGGTTCAGGTGAGGGTACGGCAACGCTTTAGGGGGAGCGTGCGTGTGAGGGCGCGGGTTAGTGTTAGCGTACGGCTTAGGATTAGGGGACGGGTGAGGATCAGGCTTCGGGGAAGGGTTAGGGTTAGGGTTCGGGCTACGGTTAGGGTTAGGGGACGGGGAAGGTTTAGGGTCCAGGTGAGGGTATGGCAACGCTTTAGGGGGAGCGTGCGTGTGAGGGCGCGGGTTAGTGTTAGCGTACGGGTTAGGATTAGGGGACGGGTGAGGGTCAGGCTTCGGGGAAGGGTTAGGGTTAGGGTTCGGGCTAGGGTTAGGGTTAGGGGACGGGGACGGTTTAGGGTCCAGGTGAGGGTACGGCAACGCTTTAGGGGGAGCGTGCGTGTGAGGGCGCGGGTTAGTGTTAGCGTACGGGTTAGGATTAGGGGACGGGTGAGGGTCAGGCTTCGGGGAAGGGTTAGGGTTAGGGTTCGGGCTAGGGTTAGGGTTAGGGGACGGGGACGGTTTCGGGTCCAGGTGAGGGTACGGCAACGCTTTAGGGAGAGCGTGCGTGTGAGGGCACGCGTTAGTGTTAGCGTACGGGTTAGGATTAGGGGACGGGTGAGGGTCAGGCTTCGGGGAAGGGTTAGGGTTAGGGTTCGGGCTAGGGTTAGGGTTAGGGTACGGGGACGGTTTAGGGTCCAGGAGAGGGTACGGCAACGCTTTAGGGGGAGCGTGCGTGTGAGGGCGCGCGTTAGTGTTATCGTACGGCTTAGGATTAGGGGACGGGTGAGGGTCAGGCTTCGGGGAAGGGTTAGGGTTAGGGTTCGGGCTAGGGTTAGGGTTAGGGGACGGGGACGGTTTAGGGTCCAAGTGAGGGTACGGCAACGCTTTAGGGGGAGCGTGCGTGTGAGGGCGCACGTTAGTGTTAGCGTGCGGCTTAGGATTAGGGGACGGGTGAGGGTCAGGCTTCGGGGAAGGGTTAGGGTTAGGGTTCGGGCTAGGGTTAGGGTTAGGGGACGGGGACGGTTTAGGGTCCAGGTGAGGGTACGGCAACGCTTTAGGTGGAGCGTGCATGTGAGGGCGCGGGTTAGTGTTAACGTACGGCTTAGGATTAGGGGACGGGTGAGGGTCAGGCTTCGGGGAAGGTTTAGGGTTAGGGTTTGGTCTAGGGTTAGGGTTAGGGGACGGGGACGGTTTAGGGTCCAGGTGAGGGTACGGCAACGCTTTAGGGGGAGCGTGCGTGTGAGGGCGCGGGTTAGTGTTAGCGTACGGGTTAGGATTAGGGTACGGGTGAGGGTCAGGCTTCGGGGAAGTGTTAGGGTTAGGGTTCGGGCTAGGGTTAGGGTTAGGGGACGGGGACGGTTTAGGGTCCAGGTGAGGGTACGGCAACGCTTTAGGGGGAGCGTGCGTGTGAGGGCGCGGGTTAGTGTTAGCGTACGGTTAGGATTAGGGGACGGGTGAGGGTCAGGCTTCGGGGAAGGGTTAGGGTTAGGGTTCGGGCTAGGGTTAGGGTTAGGGGACGGGCACGGTTTTGAGTCCAGGTGAGGGTACGGCAACGTTTTAGGGGGAGCGTGCGTGTGAGGGCGCGGGTTAATGATAGCGTACGGGTTAGGATTAGGGGACGGGTGAGGGTCAGGCTTCGGGGAAGGGTTAGGGTTAGGGTTCGGGCTAGGGTTAGGGTTAGGGGACGGGGACGGTTTAGGGTCCAGGAGAGGGTACGGCAACGCTTTAGGGGGAGCGTGCGTGTGAGGGCGCAGGTTAGTGTTAGCGTACGGTTTAGGATTAGGGGACGGGTGAGGGTCAGGCTTCTGGGAAGGGTTAAGGTTAGGGTTCGGGCTAGGGTTAGGGTTAGGGGACGGGGACGGTTTAGGGTCCAGGTGAGGGTACGGCAACGTTTTAGGGGGAGCGTGCGTGTGAGGGCGCGGGTTAGTGTTAGCGTACGGGTTAGGATTAGGGGACGGGTGAGGGTCAGGCTTCGGGGAAGGGTTAGGGTTAGGGTTCGGGCTAGCGTGAGGGTTAGGGGACGGGGACGGTTCAGGGTCCAGGTGAGGGTACGGCAACGCTTTAGGGGGAGCGTGCGTGTGAGGGCGTGGGTTAGTGTTAGCGTACGGGTTAGGATTAGGGGACGGGTGAGGGTCAGGCTTTGGGGAAGGGTTAGGGTTAGGGTTCGGGCTAGGGTTAGGGTTAGGGGAAGGGGACGGTTCAGGGTCCAGGTGAGGGTACGGCAACGCTTTAGGGGGAGCGTGCGTGTGAGGGCGCGGGTTAGTGTTAGCGTACGGGTTAGGATTAGGGGACGGGTGAGGGTCAGGCTTTGGGGAAGGGTTAGGGTTAGGGTTCGGGCTAGGGTTAGGGTTAGGGGACGGGGACGGTTTAGGGTCCAGGTGAGGGTACGGCAACGCTTTAGGGGGAGCGTGCGTGTGAGGGCGCGGGTTAGTGTTAGCGTACGGGTTAGGATTAGGGGACGGGTGAGGGTCAGGCTTCGGGGAAGGGTTAGGGTTAGGGTTCGGGCTAGGGTTAGGGTTAGGGGACGGGGACGGTTTAGGGTCCAGGTGAGTGTACGGCAACGCTTTAGGGGGAGCGTGCGTGTGAGGGCGCGGGTTAGTGTTAGCGTACGGGTTAGGATTAGGGTACGGGTGAGGGTCAGGCTTCGGGGAAGGGTTAGGGTTAGGGTTCGGGCTAGGGTTAGGGTTAGGGGACGGGGACGGTTTAGGGTCCAGAGGAGGGTACGGCAACGTTTTAGGGGGAGCGTGCGTGTGAGGGCGTGGGTTAGTGTTAGCGTACGGGTTAGGATTAGGGGACGGGTGAGGGTCAGGCTTCGGGGAAGGGTTAGGGTTAGGGTTCGGGCTAGGGTTAGGTTTAGGGGACGGGGACGGTTTAGGGTCCAGGTGAGGGTACGGCAACGCTTTAGGGGGAGCGTACGTGTGAGGGCGCGGGTTAGTGTTAGCGTACGGGTTAGGATTAGGGGACGGGTGAGGGTCAGGCTTCGGGGAAGGGTTAGGGTTAGGGTTCGGGCTAGGGTGAGAGTTAGGGGACGGGGACGGTTCAGGGTCCAGGTGAGGGTACGGCAACGCTTTAGGGGGAGCGTGCGTGTGAGGGCGCGGGTTAGTGTTAGCGTACGGGTTAGGATTAGGGGACGGGTGAGGGTCAGGCTTTGGGGAAGGGTTAGGGTTAGGGTTCGGGCTAGGGTTAGGGTTAGGGGACGGGGACGGTTCAGGGTCCAGGTGAGGGTACGGCAACGCTTTAGGGGGAGCGTGCGTGTGAGGGCGCGGTTTAGTGTTAGCGTACGGGTTAGGATTAGGGGACGGGTGAGGGTCAGGCTTTGGGGAAGGGTTAGGGTTAGGGTTCGGGCTAGGGTTAGGGTTAGGGGACGGGGACGGTTTAGGGTCCAGGTGAGGGTACGGCAACGCTTTAGGGGGAGCGTGTGTGTGAGGGCGCGGGTTAGTGTTAGCGTACGGGTTAGGATTAGGGGACGGGTGAGGGTCAGGCTTCGGGGAAGGGTTAGGGTTAGGGTTCGGGCTAGGGTTAGGGTTAGGGGACGGGGACGGTTTAGGGTCCAGGTGAGGGTACAGCAACGCTTTAGGGGGAGCGTGCGTGTGAGGGCGCGGGTTAGTGTTAGCGTACGGGTTAGGATTAGGGGACGGGTGAGGGTCAGGCTTCGGGGAAGGGTTAGGGTTAGGGTTCGGGCTAGGGTTAGGGTTAGGGGACGGGGACGGTTTAGGGTCCAGGGGAGGGTACGGCAACGCTTTAGGGGGAGCGTGTGTGTGAGGGCGCGGGTTAGTGTTAACGTACGGGTTAGGATTAGGGGACGGGTGAGGTTCAGGCTTCGGGGAAGGTTTAGGGTTAGGGTTAGGGTTCGGGCTAGGGTTAGGGTTAGGGGACGGGGACGGTTTAGGGTCCAGGTGAGGGTACGGCAACGCTTTAGGGGGAGCGTGCGTGTGAGGGCACGGGTTAGTGTTAGCGTACGGGTTAGGATTAGGGGACGGGTGAGGGTCAGGCTTTGGGGAAGGGTTAGGGTTAGGGTCCGGGCTAGGGTTAGGGTTAGGGGACGGGGACGGTTTAGGGTCCAGGTGAGGGTACGGCAACGCTTTAGGGGGAGCGTGCGTGTGAGGGCGAGGGTTAGGGTTAGCGTACGGGTTAGGATTAGGGGACGGGTATGGGTCAGGCTTCGGGGAAGGGTTAGGGTTAGGGTTCGGGCTAGGGTTAGGGTTAGGGGACGGGGACGGTTTCGGGTCCAGGTGAGGGTACGGCAACGCTTTAGGGGGAGCGTGCATGTGAGGGCGCGGGTTAGTGTTAGCGTACGGGTTAGGATTAGGGGACGGGTGAGGGTCAGGCTTCGGGGAAGGGTTAGGGTTAGGGTTCGGGCTAGGGTTATGGTTAGGGGACGGGGACGGTTTAGGGTTCAGGTGAGGGTACGGCAACGCTTTAGGGGGAGCGTGCGTGTGAGGGCGCAGCTTAGTGTTAGCGTACGGGTTAGGATTAGGGGACGGGTGAGGGTCAGGCTTCGGGGAAGGGTTAGGGTTAGGGTTCGGGCTAGGGTTAGGGTTAGGGGATGGGGACGCTTTAGATTCCAGGTGAGGGTACGGCAACGCTTTAGGGGGAGCGTGCGTGTGAGGGCGCGGGTTAGTGTTAGCGTACGCGTTAGGATTAGGGGACGGGTGAGGTTCAGGCTTCGGGGAAGGGTTAGGGTTAGGGTTCGGGCTAGGGTTAGGGTTAGGGGACGGGGACGGTTTAGGGTCCAGGTGAGGGTACGGCAACGCTTTAGGGGGAGCGTGCGTGTGAGGGCGCGGGTTAGTGTTAGCGTACGGGTTAGGATTAGGGGACGGGTGAGGGTCAGGCTTCGGGGAAGGGTTAGGGTTAGGGTTCGGGCTAGGGTTAGGGTTAGGGGACGGGGACGGTTTAGGGTCCAGGTGAGGGTACGGCAACGCTTTAGGGGGAGCGTGCGTGTGAGGGCGCGGGTTAGTGTTAGCGTACGGGTTAGGATTAGGGGACGGGTGAGGGTCAGGCTTCGGGGAAGTGTTAGGGTTAGGGTTCGGGCTAGGGTTAGGGTTAGGGGACGGGGACGGTTTAGGGTCCAGGTGAGGGTACGGTAACGCTTTAGGGGGAGCGTGCGTGTGAGGGCGCGGGTTAGTGTTAGCGTACGGTTTAGGATTAGGGGTCGGGTGAGGGTCAGGCTTCGGGGAAGTGTTAGGGTTAGGGTTCGGGCTAGGGTTAGGGTTAGGGGACGGGGACGGTTTAGGGTCCAGGTGAGGGTACGGCAACGCTTTAGGGGGAGCGTGCGTGTGAGGGCGCGGGTTAGTGTTAGCGTACGGGTTAGGATTAGGGGACGGGTGAGGGTCAGGCTTCGGGGAAGGCTTAGGGTTAGGGTTCGGGCTAGGGTTAGGGTTAGGGGACGGGGACGGTTTAGGGTCCAGGTGAGGGTACGGCAACGCTTTAGGGGGAGCGTGCGTGTGAGGGCGCGGGTTAGTGTTAGCGTACGGGTTAGGATTAGGGGACGGGTGAGGGTCAGGCTTCGGGGAAGGGTTAGGGTTAGGGTTCGGGCTAGGGTTAGGGTTAGGGGACGGGGACGGTTTAGGGTCCAGGTGAGGGTACGGCAACGCTTTAGGGGGAGCGTACGTGTGAGGGCGCGGGTTAGTGTTAGCGTACGGGTTAGGATTAGGGGACGGGTGAGGGTCAGGCTTCGGGGAAGGGTTAGGGTTAGGGTTCGGGCTAGGGTGAGGGTTAGGGTACGGGGACGGTTCAGGGTCCAGGTGAGGGTACGGCAACGCTTTGGGGGAGCGTGCGTGTGAGGGCGCGGGTTAGTGTTAGCGTACGGGTTAGGATTAGGGGACGGGTGAGGGTCAGGCTTCGGGGAAGGGTTAGGGTTAGGGTTCGGGCTAGGGTTAGGGTTAGGGGACGGGGACGGTTTCGGGTCCAGGTGAGGGTACGGCAACGCTTTAGCTGGAGCGTGCGTGTGAGGGCGCGGGTTAGTGTTAGCGTACGGGTTAGGATTAGGGGACGGGTGAGGGTCAGGCTTCGGGGAAGGGTTAGGGTTACGGTTCGGGCTAGGGTTAGGGTTAGGGGACGGGGACGGTTTAGGGTCCAGGTGAGGGTACGGCAACGCTTTAGGGGGAGCGTGTGTGTGAGGGCGCGGGTTAGTGTTAACGTACGGGTTAGGATTAGGGGACGGGTGAGGTTCAGGCTTCGGGGAATGGGTAGGGTTAGGGTTAGGGTTCGGGCTAGGGTTAGGGTTAGGGGACGGGGACGGTTTAGGGTCCAGGTGAGGGTACGGCAACGCTTTAGGGGGAGCGTGCGTGTGAGGGCACGGGTTAGTGTTAGCGTACGGGTTAGGATTAGGGGACGGGTGAGGGTCAGGCTTTGGGGAAGGGTTAGGGTTAGGGTTCGGGCTAGGGTTAGGGTTAGGGGACGGGGACGGTTTAGGGTCCAGGTGAGGGTACGGCAACGCTTTAGGGGGAGCGTGCGTGTGAGGGCGCGGGTTAGTGTTAGCGTACGGGTTAGGATTAGGGGACGGGTGAGGGTCAGGCTTCGGGGAAGGGTTAGGGTTAGGGTTCGGGCTAGGGTTAGGGTTAGGGGATGGGGACGCTTTAGAGTCCAGGTGAGGGTACGGCAACGCTTTAGGGGGAGCGTGCGTGTGAGGGCGCGGGTTAGTTTTAGCGTACGGGTTAGGATTAGGGGACGGGTGAGGTTCAGGCTTCGGGGAAGGGTTAGGGTTAGGGTTCGGGCTAGGGTTAGGGTTAGGGGACGGGGACGGTTTAGGGTCCAGGTGAGGGTACGGCAACGCTTTAGGGGGAGCGTGCGTGTGAGGGCGCGGGTTAGTGTTAGCGTACGGGTTAGGATTAGGGGACGGGTGAGGGTCAGGCTTCGGGGAAGTGTTAGGGTTAGGGTTCGGGCTAGGGTTAGGGTTAGGGGACGGGGACGGTTTAGGGTCCAGGTGAGGGTACGGCAACGCTTTAGGGGGAGCGTGCGTGTGAGGGCGCGGGTTAGTGTTAGCGTACGGGTTAGGATTAGGGGACGGGTGAGGGTCAGGCTTCGGGGAAGGGTTAGGGTTAGGGTTCGGGCTAGGGTTAGGGTTAGGGGACGGGGACGGTTTAGGGTCCAGGTGAGGGTACGGTAACGCTTTAGGGGGAGCGTGCGTGTGAGGGCGCGGGTTAGTGTTAGCGTACGGTTTAGGATTAGGGGACGGGTGAGGGTCAGGCTTCGGGGAAGGGTTAGGGTTAGGGTTCGGGCTAGGGTTAGGGTTAGGGGACGGGGACGGTTTAGGGTCCAGGTGAGGGTACGGCAACGCTTTAGGGGGAGCGTGCGTGTGAGGGCGTGGGTTAGTGTTAGCGTACGGGTTAGGATTGGGGGACGGGTGAGGGTCAGGCTTCGGGGAAGGGTTAGGGTAAGGTTTCGGGCTAGGGTTAGGGTTAGGGGACGGGGACGGTTTCGGGTCCAGGTGAGGGTACGGCAACGCTTTAGGGGGAGCGTGCGTGTGAGGGCGCAGGTTAGTGTTAGCGTACGGGTTAGGTTTAGGGGACGGGTGAGGGTCAGGCTTCGGGGAAGGGTTAGGGTTAGGGTTCGGGCTAGGGTTAGGGTTAGGGGACGGGGACGGTTTCGGGTCCAGGTGAGGGTACGGCAACGCTTTAGGGGGAGCGTGCGTGTGAGGGCGCGGGTTAGTGTTAGCGTACGGGTTAGGATTAGGGGACGGGTGAGGGTCAGGCTTCGGGGAAGGGTTAGGGTTAGGGTTCGGGCTAGGGTTAGGGTTAGGGGACGGGCACGGTTTAGGGTCCAGGTGAGGGTACGGCAACGCTTTAGGGGGAGCGTGCGTGTGAGGGCGCGGGTTAGTGTTAGCGTACGGGTTAGGATTAGGGGACGGGTGAGGGTCAGGCTTCGGGGAAGGGTTAGGGTTAGGGTTCGGGCTAGGGTTAGGGTTAGGGCACGGGGACGGTTTAGGGTCCAGGTGAGGGTACGGCAACGCTTTAGGGGGAGCGTGCGTGTGAGGGCGCGGGTTAGTGTTAGCGTACGGGTTAGGATTAGGGGACGGGTGAGGGTCAGGCTTCGGGGAAGGGTTAGGGTTAGGGTTAGGGTTCGGGCTAGGGTTAGGGTTAGGGGACGGGGACGGTTTAGGGTCCAGGTGAGGGTACGGCAACGCTTTAGGGGGAGCGTGCGTGTGAGGGCACGGGTTAGTGTTAGCGTACGGGTTAGGATTAGGGGACGGGTGAGGGTCAGGCTTTGGGGAAGGGTTAGGGTTAGGGTTCGGGCTAGGGTTAGGGTTAGGGGACGGGGACGGTTTAGGGTCCAGGTGAGGGTACGGCAACGCTTTAGGGGGAGCGTGCGTGTGAGGGCGCGGGTTAGTGTTAGCGTACGGGTTAGGATTAGGGGACGGGTGAGGGTCAGGCTTCGGGGAAGGGTTAGGGTTAGGGTTCGGGCTAGGGTTAGGATTAGGGGACGGGGACAGTTTCGGGTCCAGGTGAGGGTACGGCAACTCTTTAGGGGGAGCGTGCATGTGAGGGCGCGGGTTAGTGTTAGCGTACGGGTTAGGATTAGGGGACGGGTGAGGGTCAGGCTTCGGGGAAGGGTTAGGGTTAGGGTTCGGGCTAGGGTTAGGGTTAGGGGACGGGGACGGTTTAGGGTTCAGGTGAGGGTACGGCAACGCTTTAGGGGGAGCGTGCGTGTGAGGGCGCGGCTTAGTGTTAGCGTACGGGTTAGGATTAGGGGACGGGTGAGGGTCAGGCTTCGGGGAAGGGTTAGGGTTAGGGTTCGGGCTAGGGTTAGGGTTAGGGGATGGGGACGCTTTAGAGTCCACGTGAGGGTACGGCAACGCTTTAGGGGGAGCGTGCGTGTGAGGGCGCGGGTTAGTGTTAGCGTACGGCTTAGGATTAGGGGACGGGTGAGGTTCAGGCTTCGGGGTAGGGTTAGGGTTAGGGTTCGGGCTAGGGTTAGGGTTAGGGGACGGGGACGGTTTAGGGTCCAGGTGAGGGTACGGCAACGCTTTAGGGGGAGCGTGCATGTGAGGGCGCGGGTTAGTGTTAGCGTACGGGTTAGGATTAGGGGACGGGTGAGGGTCAGGCTTCGGGGAAGGGTTAGGTTTAGGGTTTGGGCTAGGGTTAGGGTTAGGGGACGGGGACGGTTTAGGGTCCAGGTGAGGGTACGGCAACGCTTTAGGGGGAGCGTGCGTGTGAGGGCGCGGGTTAGTGTTAGCGTACGGGTTAGGATTAGGGGACGGGTGAGGGTCAGGCTTCGGGGAAGGGTTAGGGTTAGGGTTCGGGCTAGGGTTAGGGTTAGGGGACGGGGACGGTTTAGGGTCCAGGTGAGGGTACGGTAACGCTTTAGGGGGAGCGTGCGTGTGAGGGCGCGGGTTAGTGTTAGCGTACGGTTTAGGATTAGGGGACGGGTGAGGGTCAGGCTTCAGGGAAGTGTTAGGGTTAGGGTTCGGGCTAGGGTTAGGGTTAGGGGACGGGGACGGTTTAGGGTCCAGGTGAGGGTACGGCAACGCTTTAGGGGGAGCGTGCGTGTGAGGGCGCGGGTTAGTGTTAGCGTACGGGTTAGGATTAGGGGACGGGTGAGGGCCAGGCTTCGGGGAAGGGTTAGGGTTAGGGTTAGGGTTCGGGCTAGGGTTAGGGTTAGGGGACGGGGACGGTTTAGGGTCCAGGTGAGGGTACGGCAACGCTTTAGGGGGAGCGTGCATGTGAGGGCACGGGTTAGTGTTAGCGTACGGGTTAGGATTAGGGGACGGGTGAGGGTCAGGCTTTGGGGAAGGGTTAGGGTTAGGGTTCGGGCTAGGGTTAGGGTTAGGGGACGGGGACGGTTTAGGGTCCAGGTGAGGGTACGGCAACGCTTTAGGGGGAGCGTGCGTGTGAGGGCGCGGGTTAGTGTTAGCGTACGGGTTAGGATTAGGGGACGGGTGAGGGTCAGGCTTCGGGGAAGGGTTAGGGTTAGGGTTCGGGCTAGGGTTAGGGTTAGGGGACGGGGACGGTTTCGGGTCCAGGTGAGGGTAAGGCAACGCTTTAGGGGGAGCGTGCATGTGAGGGCGCGGGTTAGTGTTAGCGTACGGGTTAGGATTAGGGGACGGGTGAGGGTCAGGCTTCGGGGAAGGGTTAGGGTTAGGGTTCGGGCTAGGGTTAGGGTTAGGGGATGGGGACGCTTTAG